>NC_030854.1:4834031-4863374 GCF_000208745.1 Theobroma cacao
TATAATACTATATATATATATATATATATATATATATATATATTATGTTCTCTAGCCTAGGCAGGTTCATCTAGGCAATTTTATACTTACACAATAAATTTCTATTCTAATACCATGGTAGCACCGTTAACAAGGCATCATGCATCACATGCATTTTCAAAATAACTCATTCACAGTGATCTATTGATAGATGGGAGTCAGCTATTGATAGATCCCTCTATAAATTTTGGGCGTTAGCTTTCATCTATCGATAAATTCCTTGAATCTGTTGATAGATTATGCCCTAGCTTTTTTTTTATTTTTTCCCATTTGGCCATCTATCGATAGATTTCACAAATTTATCAGTAAATGCTTCTCATTTTGGTTTCCACTAATTTGGTATGGCTATCTATCAATAGATTTCATGAATCTATTAATAGATTTCATCCAGATTACTTCATTTGGTTCTTGGATAGACATCTATCGATAGTTGGGGTGAATTTATTGATAGATGTTCATCCAAATTGCCTTCTTAGGCATTCTATCTTGCATCTATCGATAGATGTAGAACATATATCAATAGATCATGCCCAGTTTCCAGATTTTTACTTCTCCAAGTTACCAAATTTGTCCCTAAGGCTTGGAATTCACTTTCCTTCAGTCAAAACACTTCAAATCATTCGTATTACTTGAAATTCCTCATACATATACTTAATTATATGATGAAATCTTGATCAAAATATCAAACTTCAAGATTATCAAATATATTCATAAAAATTTGCCTAAGGATCATTAGGCATGCTTTCATATACTTAACACATTTAATCTATAGTTGAAAGCTTTCAAGACACGATATATTTCATGAATTATTCTTAATTAACTTAATTTACAGCAAAAATTTAGAGTGTTACATTCTTCCTTCTTTATAAGAAATTTGTCCCTAAATTTCAATTTACGTAACAAGTTAAAACATATCTTAAGCATCAAATAGATGGGGACATTTTTTTCACATTTCCTTTTCGAGTTCCTATGTGGCTTCTTGAGCCAAATGACTTTGCCACAACACTTTCACTACAGCAATATCTTTGGAAGGAAGCCATTTTATTTGCCAATCCAATATGACTATAAGCTGCTCCTCATAATTAAGTCCGTCTTGTAATTGGACTTCATCATACTATATCACATGCAAAGGATCAGTAACATACTTCTTACGCATGGATACACGAAAAACAGGATTACAATGAAAAAATTTGGCGTTAACATCAAGTGATAAGCAACTGCACTTATGCACTTTAACACCTCAAAGGGTTCGATGTACTTAGAGCTTGGTTTCCTTTTCTTTCTAAATCTTCTAACTCCTTTGGTTGGTGAAATCTTTTAGAACAGATAATCCTTGACCTTAAACTCTAAAGGTTTTCGCTTTTTACCAGTGTAAGATTTTTGGTGACTTTGAGCTGTTAGCATATTTTCTTGAATTACATGGACACCTCGTTTAGCTTCTTCGACCATTTCTAGTCCTAAGAGCTTTCGTTTCCCAACTTCAAAACAACTAATAAGCAATCTACATCTTCACCCATACAATGCTTCATATGGTGCCATATCAATAGTGGCTTGATAGCTGTTATTATAAGCAAACTTGGCCAAAAGCATACAATGGTTCCATGAGACTCCAAAATCAAGCACATTCACTCTTAACATATCCTTAAGCATTTGAAAGTGCGCTCGGATTGGCCTTTCATTTGTGGGTGGAAGGCTGTACTAAATTTCAATCTTGTGCCTAAGGCCTTTTGCACTTACCTCCAAAATTCACTCGTGAACCACGATCCTTTATCGAATACTATCGTTACTGGAACACCATGTAATCGTACAATCTCATTAATATAAATTTGGGCTTACCGAATTGTCCCATACTTAGTCTTGATCGACATAAAGTGAGTCAATTTAGTTAACCAATCGATTATTACCCAAATAGCATCATAGCTACCTATAGCTCGTGGTAAACCCATTGTAAAATCTATTGCTATGTGTTCCCACTTCCACTAGAGTATTCGTAATAGCTGCAGCAGTTCAGAAAGTATCTAATGTTCAATTTTTACTTGCTGACATGTCAAATACTTAAAGACATACTTAGCTATGCCTCTCTTTAATCTTGGCCATTAGTAAACAGATTTCAAATCATGGTACATCTTGGTGGCTTTTGGATGTATCACATACGCTGCCACATGAGCTTATTCCAAAATCTCATTTCTTAAACCATTTATATTTTACACATAAACTTGTGATCGATATCTCATTAAACCATCGGTGCTATAAATAAATTCTCAAGCTTTATCTTTGCTCATGTGCCCAAATATTTGCCCTAAACATTCATATTGGTCTTGGGCAGCTTTAATTCAATCTAAAATCATCGGTCTAACTCTAAAGTGCACCAACAAGGTGTTTGAATTGTTTACCTTAAAATGTACTTCCATGTTGCCTAGATTATACAGACTTTGCACCAAAGATCGTCTCTCCACTGTTACATGTGCCAAACTCTCCATCGATTTCTAGCTCAAGGTGTCCGCCACCATATTTGCATTGCCAGGATGGTACAGTATGGTGCAATATAATCTTTCAACAACTTTAACCACCTACGCTACCTCAATTTAGATCTCTTTGCTAAATTATATACTTCAAGCTCTTGTGATTGGTATATATCTCCTAGGTTTCCCCATACAAATAATGCCTCTAAATGTTTAAGGCAAATACGATAGATATTATCTCCAAATTGTGCGTAGGGTAGTTCTATTCATGCCTTTTTAGTTATTGAGAGGTGTATGCTATGACTTTCTCGTGTTGCATCAACACATATCCTAATCCAATTCATGATACATCAAAATACACAGTATAGTTTCTAGATCCACACAGTAGGCTTAACACTAGCGCAAAAGTGAGACAGGCTTTAAGCCTTTGAAAACTAGCCTCACACGCATTAGACCAGTCGAACTTAACTTTTTTCTGAGATAGTCTTGTCAAAAAGGATTCAATCTTACAAAAATCTTAAACAAATCGTTTGAAGTCTTGTCAAAAGGGATGCAATGTTACAAAAGTCTTACACAAATCGTTTGTAGTATTTGGTTAAACCCAGAAAACTTCTAACTTCTGTTATAGATGTTGGGCTTAACCAATTTTGTATAGCTTTTATCTTACGGGGATTGACTTGTACCCCTTGTTCAGACACCATGTGTTTGAAGAAACTAACTTTATTTAGTCAAAATTTGCACTTTGAAAATTTAACATACAATCTAGGCTCTCTAAGGTTCTGAAGTACAATTCTCAAATGTTGTGCATGTTCCTCAAAGCTCTTAGAATATACTAATATGTTGTCTATGAACATGACCACAAAGTTGTCCAAATACGCCTAAAAGATCCTGTTCATTAAGTCCATAAAGGCTGTGAGTGCATTAGTGAGTCCAAACGACATCACCAGGAATGCATAATTGTGAGACCTTGACCTTTATAGACTCGTAGATAGAAATATACGCGATATCCCTAATCAACGATAATTTCGTCATTTTCTCAATAAGCCCATAAAAGTAAGTTTTAAACAATATTATGGCTTAAGTAGGCCTAAAGCATAAATGAATGATGAAAATATGGGTGAAATGACAAGAAAATAAAATTTTTGATGATTTTCATGTTCTAGGGGCAAAATGGTAATTTTGTCACTCGTGGACAAAATGAGAATTTTTAAAAAAAGATTTTGATCACATTTGACTCATTGGAGTATGATTTGAGTTTGAGAGGTGAAAAATTTAAATTTTGACATTTTTTGGAGTCCTAGGGGTAAAACGATAATTTTACGAGTTTACAAGAACAAAGTTGGAATTTTGGAATTTTACACCACCTAACACTTGTCATGCCCATGGATTTCAGCCATTAACATTTTACATTATGGATAATTGAAACATTTTATGTGGTGGAGAGAGATTGCTTAATGGATAAGTATTACAAATGGACCAATGGAAACATGCCATGTGTCAAGCTTGGATGATTCTAGAATTCCTTGTAAAATCTATTTAAAACTCTTTTAGTCTCATGGATAAATATTACACATGGACCAATGGAAACACGCCATGTGTCAAGCTTGGATTATTCTAGAATTTCCTTATAAAATCTATTTAAAACTCTCTTAGTCTCACCCATACGGCCAACAAAAACATGAAGTGAAGAGGAAAGGAAAGAACATAAACCCTAGGTGAGAAAATTGAAGAAAAAGTGTGGGATTTCAAGAAATTAAGCTAATTTGTGGAGGGGCATTTTAGTAATTTCTAAGGGAGTGGATAAGCTTGGGCCATAAATATCCTCTCATTCCAGCAACTTCCTCTTCTTGTTCTCTTCCCTCTCACGTTTTTTCAATTTTTCCATGGAAGCTTGATGTGAAGCTTTCATAACTTTCTCTCTGTAGCTCTAATTTTCATACACTGGTGCCCTTTTGACTATAACCCTTGTATTCTTCCACTCTCTCACTTCAAAACCCTTGAAAATGATGAAAATCTTGTTTCCATACCCTCTCACTAGTTAGGTGTTTTAGAGAGAGAAAGAGGAAGCTTTATTAATAGCTTAAGAGCTTTTGGAAAGAAGTTCAAAGTTATAAAGCTATCAAGGTGAGTAGTAAACTAGTATTGGGTTTTAAGTGTTGAGAATGACTAGAGATTTGATTTGTGAATATTTTGTAGTTGAGATTATTAATTCACTTTAGAGTATTAGAAAAGTGAAAATGGATGGCCATTTAAATGGCAATTGAAAGCTAGCTAAAAGATAGCTTTTAGAGTTTATAGTATGTAAATTGACATTATGGAAATGTTAATTTGATGGTAGATGCTAACAAAGCCCCATCACCCCAATTGGATCATTAGGGGAATTAAGAGTCAGTTAAAGGCTCAACGAATACTTGTGAGTGGACTTGCATTTCAAACTTGTTTTGGGGAATATGAAATATTCTATCCACTTGTCTTAGAAAATGTACCTTGGGAACAAGCTTTTAGTAAAATGATTTTATATTGTGAAAATGTGCTATATAATGGTTTATGTGTTATCACAATATGATAAAATGCATGATATGCATTGGATGCTTCTTTGCATGTTGATGTGGACCCGGCTATGTGGGAGTAGGAGTGCACATAAGCCGTTGCTGACCCGACTATGTGCGAGTAAGAGTGCACATAAGCCGTTGCTGACCCGATTATGTGTGAGTGGGAGTGCACATAAGCCATTGCTGACCCGGTTATATGCAAGTGGGAGTACGCATAAGCCGTTGCATATGAGATGATGATGATGGAAGGGTGTACATGATGATTGATATATATATATATATATATATATATATATATATATATATATATATATATATANTATATATATATATATATATATATATATATATATATATATATATATATATATACATATATGGTATATGGTTGTAAATGCAGATATGTGAGCACTTGATTTGTTGAAATTTAGGAGTTTACATGTGTTACATGTTGCTATTGTTATTTTAACAAGATGGCTTGTTTTAAAGGAAAATGAGACTTTTTCCTTGATATTCTGACTCTCGCTGCAGCGAGAAACTCTTGAGTTTGAGGGCCTTCACCAGACTTGGTTCTCACTGCAGTGAGAATGAAGTTCACTGTAGCGAGAAACTTTTTGTCCATTTTGGCTAACTTGTGAGTTTTGCTATATTTTTCAATTCTTTGGTACCATACTTAAGTATGGATCTTTTAAGTGATTTACTCATGAGGGGTTTACATGAAGGGTTCTATTAAGAACTAGAACAAATTGCATTGTTTTGAGAAAATAAGTGCATCACGATTTCGATAAACATTCCTTATGGTATGCTTGTTCCCTTCTTGTTCACTCACTGAGTTTATGTTCACCGCTTTCAACTTCATGTTTTTAGATTAAGAGACAGCCGGTAACTAGGACAAGGTGTCCTCGTGGACTTGTATCCATCTTTTGGTAGGTGTCTCGGTATTCAGTAGCTGTACATTCGTCCGAGTCTCTCCGCTGGACATCGAGTCTCCTTTTGTTGTGTATAGACGAACCTAATGTGAATTATTAAGATACATGTGTAGACAGTGTATATACACTTGTTTGGTATGCCAGTATGAAGTGGCAATGCTTAATATTATTTTGATTCTAAGTTATGATATATGACTTAGCAGTTTATGATGGAATGATGAACATGTCAGATTAATAGGCTTGCTTGGGCTTAGTGGACTACGTCCATTGGGCCCATGCGCCGATCATGGCCCAAAATTTGGGTCGTGACAATAATGTCCATAGCTTGTGCGAAATGCTGTCTTAGGTATATCACCCTCTCTTATTCTCAACTAGTGAAACCTCAAACATAGGTCAATCTTAGAGAAAGACACTGCATCTTGCAACTGATCAAACAAGTCATCGATCTTAAGGAGTGGATATTTATTCTTTATTGTCACTTTATTAAGTTGTCGGTAGTTAATGTACAACCGAAGACTACAATCATTTTTCTTCATGAATAGCACTGGAGTTTCCCAAGGAAAAACACTTAGGGCTTAAAAAGCCCTTGTTTAACAAATCCTCCAATTGCTCCTTAAGATCTCATAATTCAACAATGCCATTTGATAAAGAGGTATAGAAATTGGTTTCATATCCAGAATCAAGTCAATACAAAATTCAATCTATTTTTCAAGAGGCAATCTAGTTAATTCCTTTAGAAATATATCCAAATACTCACCTACTACCGGTACATGATCCACTCTCTAGTCATTCATTAAAACATCTTTTGTCACCGCTAGATACCCTTGACCTTTTTGCCCTGGCATTTTCATAGCAGCTATATCCTGCATAGCTCCCACAAACATTGGATTGTCAAGTCCTTGAATTACAAATGAAGGTTCCTTTGGGAACTTAAACTTCACCAATTTGCGATAGTATTCTACCTTAGCAAAGCAGGATGCCAACCAGTCCATTCCCAAGATCACATCAAAATCCAAAGTCAGCAGCAATATCAAGTCTGCTAACGTGTCTTTGTCCTTGATGCAAACCACACAGGACTTATATACATACTTTACCATAAATATCTCCTTTAAGGGAGTAGTCACAATCATGGGTTCCTCTATACTACAATAAAACCTATCAACTTTGGCACAAAGTGTGGTGACACAAAGGAATGTGTGTATTTGGGATCAAATAAAACTAAAGCTTCGGTACTACAAATAGGAAGTGTACTTGTGACCACTGTATTAGAAGTCTAAGTATAACAATTCAAAAATTGTATAATTTTTATAAAGGTAAATTGATTGTCCCCCCATGACTACCTCAGCAAAAGTCTCAAACAATTTCCAAAAACTTTTTTTAGAATCTTGTAAGCACTTCCCACCAAACTTATTGGCTTAAGTTCATTCAAGTGAGAAGAGCCATCTCATTTTGTGATTAATGTAATAAAAGATGAATCTATGCATTTATCAAATGAACTAAAATTATAAAATTCATGCATAATATTCATCACTTCACCTTTGATCATCTCCAACTAGTTCTTGGAGAAATTTAGATTAAAATCATTTGGTCTCGGTGCTTTATTCACATCAAATTTTTTGAATTGCCTTTTATACTTCATATTTTCTAGAAGAGCTTTCAAAGAACAAACAATTTGCTTATTTAAAGCTTTGAAGTTGGAATTAAGGGTCTGTTTGGTAACTGTAAAATAATTTGTCACTACAAAATTTTTTTCTATGTAAAATATTTTACAAGAAAATTTAATGTTTTCTATTAATTGGATAAACTGTTGAAATATTTTTTTATTATTTGAATCATCTTATGAAAAATATTTTCCGCCATCACTAGAATTTTAAAAATTTTATAAATACCCAATTTTGTAATATCTTATAAGTACAAACTATTTTCTAATTAACAAAACAAATTCTCCTATTGGAATTAGTTCCATTGTGAGGGAAACCTTCATTGAAATTTGCCCAATGCTAACACCATGTGGGACTCCAACTTTTATTAGGGATTTGATTAATAAATCCTTAAGTGAGCTTGTAATTTATCCTTTGAACTAATATTTCTGAAATTTTGTCTTTGAAATCCTATATTTGAAGCTAGTAAGTTGAATTGAAAGATAGTAAAGAGATATAAGTCAAAATGGGTGTATTTTGAAGTGAATCTTACATTTTGTGACTAAGGTATTGATACAAGTGAATAAGGTATTGATACTTGCTGCCCATAATACTTTTAAAAGGAAATTGGAAGAACAAATACCGATACTTTCTTCAAAGGTATTGATACTCAAAAGCCAAAACTAAAAGTATCAATACTTGCTACACATAATACTTTTAAAAGGGAATTTGAAGAACAAGTATCAATACTTTCTTCAAAGATATCGATACTTGAAACCCAGAACTAAAAGTATCTATACTTGAGCCCTAGTATTGATACTTGTAGTAGTTTTTACAAATATAAAAGTGATAAAATAGTATTTCCACTCTAAAAATTTTCCTTTTAGATTATTTTTAAACCCCTTTTAGTTTTTGACTTTCTCTTCTTACTTTTTCTCTCAACTCTCAGCCACTTTCTACCTTTCTCACTCGAAAGCTTCCATTTTGAAACCCTAATTAGTTTTTGATTTTGAAGCTAACAAAAGTAAGCTTTTAATTCTCAAACTAGTCAAATATTTAGTTTTTAGTTTTGATTTTTACCACCTTCAATAAATTACGTTTCTCTCTCTAAGGGTTTGGTGTCTTAAGTTGATTTTCTCTCACTAAAAGCTCACCAAGGTAAAGGGAAACATAGATTTAAGAAGTTATGTTGTTAGAATACAATTAGATAATAAATTAACAAGCTGAAAATTAGGTTACGCAGTATTTAGTTAAGGTTTATTTAGCCTAGCTTCGAATTTCAAGATTTATAGATTAAGTTGAGTTTATGTTGAATGTTGTTTTGATATAGGGTATGTTGAAACTCTGAGAATCGATTTGGAGTGAAGTGTCGGTGTCAATTGCGTGTTAGCTAAGGGATTGATCGAGGTGAGTAGATATGACATTTTTAAGTATTTTGATATGTATAAAACTAAACATGTTTATCATATTCCTTGCTTTACATGATTTCCATGTTAATTCTCATGAATATGAAAAGTTTAAAGCTAAATTTAATGTGTTCAAATATATTTATGTTATGTAAATAATTATACCATGTAGTAGTTTTAATGCATAAGGGCAAGCCCTTTCAAATGTTTTCTTTTCGAAACGATCTATGATGGAATGATTGATATGAAATTAATGCATAACTTGTTGAATGTGAATGCGGATGGTTGAGTATACATCATTGTGATAATGTGTTGGAAAAGATGTATGTGCATAACTATGTAAATGATGATGATGAGTTGTTGGAATATAGAAGTAAATGTGTATATGAATGTATAAGCATGATAAGGTTGAGTTTTATGTATTAAGTTGGTAGTGTGTGAGAAAATGGCAACCAGGTGTAGTTGGAGGGCCCATGTCCATCATATTGTTGTAGTGAGAAAAATGGCAAATGGGTGTAGATAAAAGGCCTATGTCCATTAAATTATGCTATGAAATGTGGCAAATGAGTGTGGACAAAGGGCTCAAGTCAATTATTCTTGTGTCATGTGGAGACACCTATGTATACTAAGTGTGGTTGCATTCTTTAGGTGATGTATGACCATATGATTATTGTAAATAAGACGTTGTTGTAAGAAAATTGAAATGTGTTGTGATTGTATGTTCAAATTATGTTCTACATGTGTTTTCAATGAGATATTGTGTAATACAATGTATGGAGGATAGTTTAATTATTATGGCTAGTATTAGGCTAGAATTCACCCAACTTTCTAGGTTTAATGAATAAAGTATTGATACTTCTTGAACAAGTATCAATACCCAAGAAGCAGAATGCCTCAAGAGGCATTTTGTGTGAAATATATCGATACTTGCCCAAGAAGTATCGATACCTGTTGTCTAGAGAGTTTTTTGGATGAAAAGTACTAATACCCTTTAAGGAGGTATCGATACCTAAGGTGCAGAACAACTTGTTTACTCCTTTTTAATGGTTTTTCACTTATTTTTTTATTTCTCTTTTCAATCTAAAATCCTATATGACTTTGATTTTGAATTAAAACCATTTGAATGAATTTGAAAACAACATTATTCCAAGGATCTGGATAAAAGTTGATGATTATTCAAATATTTATGGTTATTACAAGATTGTGGTTTATGTAAAAGCCTTTGGCTTGTCCCCTTCCTATGTCTGCTCACCGAGTTTTATAATTCATACGGAAAAGGTGTACTTGTTTTATTTTAGATCAGTAGCTCGCTTGGCTTGTCATTTTGTGGAAAAGTCGCATAGCTTATACCTTGGTAGGTGTGATAAAGCTTTTTTTTAAGCCTTCAATATCGGTTACACTTTATTGTGGTGTCAAGTCGAGTCCTTTACATTATTTATTTATTATGTAGAGACATATGTTATGTAAATAACATTAAGAATACTTATGTTAATTACTCATGTCTTGTGATACCCATGTTGAGCATCGGAAGTGGTGCAGGTGACTTTAATATTATTAGTTACGAGACCATAATTGCTAATGAGCACAAGATGTATGTTGAACTAATGATAATGTGAATATGTGGATATTGATAAATGAAAACATGTTTCTGCATAAATACTTCTTGTATTGCATGAATTGCGTGAAATGGTGTACATTAACACCCACACATATATTTAAATGATGTACGTATATGGATGGAATGAATAAGTCTTGCTTGCTTCTAGTGGGCTATACCTATATAGGTCCTTGCATCAGTCATGGCCCCAGATTGAGGTCGTGACACACCACAAAGGAGCTGAAATAAGGACATAAAATAAAATGGAAGGCTAATGAGAACTTATTTGATCAAGACTACCCTTCTTTCTATTGACAATGATTTTAACTTCCAACTTACAAGCCTTGTTTCAAATTATCACTCATTGATTTCCATATCTTCAACGAATTAAGATTAGCTCTTAATGTTAGCCCCAACGTTGTTGGAGGAAGGCTTTTTGACTTGCAAGATATTATATTAGCCCAATTTCCTAACACTTGTTGCTTAAAACTAATGCGAAATACCCTAATCTTTTGAAAATTAATTTTCAATCCAAAAATGACTTGAAAATGTCTTAGGAAGGTTTTTTGACTTGCAAGATATTGTAACCTTACCACCTCTCCCCAAACCTAATTCTTTCCATCACCAAATTTAAAAATCTCAATCAACATTGCAATAGGCTTTTCTAAAGTCCACTTTAAGAAATAATCTTCGCAAACCATCTTTTCTCATAACATCAATTACCTCATTTGCAATTAGAGAACAATCTAAATTTTGTCTACCTTTTATCAAGGTAAATTGATTGTGCCCCCACAACTACCAAATCAAAAAGTTTCAAACAATTTCCAAAAACTTTCTTTAGAATCTTGTAGGCACTTCTCACCAACTTATCGGCCTGAGTTCATTCAAGCTAATAGAGCCATCACTTTTTGTAATCAATGTAATAAAAGATGAATCTATGCATTTTTCAAATGAACTGAAATTATAAAATTCATGCATAATAGTTATAACTTTACCTTTGATCATTTCTAGTTGGTTCTTGAAGAAATTCATATTAAAATCATTTAATCCTGGAGCTTTATTCTTATCCCATTTTTTGAATTGCCTATTATACTTCATTTTTGCTAAAAGAGCTTTTAAAAAAATAAACAATTTGCTTATTTAAAGCTTTGAAATTGCAATTAAATTCTTTTAACTCAACAACCATCTTTTGATTGTGTTAAAAACAAAAATCAAATTGTTTCACAATTTTTTTTTATAAAGTTGTTGCATTATCAACTACTTTTCCTTATAATATAATTAAGTTATCAAACGATGTTAACCCTCTTTGTAGTAGATACCCTTAAATGGAAGAATTTAATGTTCTTGTCGCCTTCATGTAACCAACTTCACTATTGATTTTTGTTGTCAAGTTGTTCCTCTACTCTATACATTGACCACAACTCTGATTTTTTTTATTAACAATTTCCATAATTTTTTCCTCATCTGACATGCTCGCTTGCATCTCTAGTTGCAACTTTTGAATTTCAAGACTATTGCTTTTAAGCGGATCAATGTTATAGGCCTACTGCTGCCATTGTTTGATGGTTATATCTCTTCTAGTCTAAACTAAATACTTGATATTTTATGTTTCTTGACACAGTCAATTCCCAAGCGACATGAATCAACTATTGAAAACTATCTACCTCCAACAAATAATTGAAAAAACAAAATGGCCTCGACCCCAATTCACCTCTTCAACTCCCAAACAAACTGGATTATAATATGATAGAGATCTTGGTAGAGCCTTTGACACAAGCTTGGATCTTTTACCACTAACTCAGTTGGAAAACGAAATCTATGAATCCTACTAAAGGATGGTTCCAGCCTATTACTACATCAAGTATACTTATCACCCATCAACAGAAGGTCTATCATGTCGACATTTTCAATAAAAGTGAGGAATTGAGTCATTGGCAAAAAATTTGGAAGAAGTACCCACTTTCTCATTAAGACTTGTTACAATATTAAAATTTCCTCCAAAACACCAAGGCATGACATTACAACTCAAAATATTAGATAGTTCTTCCACAATATTTGCCTTTTTGTCAATAATTAAGAGTTGATCTGTTCTTGAAGTCACACTTAAATATAAGATAAAATATCCCAATCTATTTAAGTTTTAATCGAAATTTCATGTGAATTCATTAATTTTCAAAATAAACACTCTGTCCCAAAAATGCAAACATTGTTAACAGAGATTAAGAAAAGACTAAAATGTTATTTCTTTTTTATTAATTTAAAAAATTATTATTATATTTTAAAAAAATTAAAAAAAAAAGATTCGGTGGTCCCAAGGGAGGGGAGCACCAGATCTGGTGCTCTTTGGGAATCCCGATCAAGCTCCCCAAGGGGGCTCCCATACTCCCCATCTTAGGAATTTTTATTTAATTAATACAAAACTATAATTATATAATAATAATTTTAAAAATTAATTAAGGGTAAAATTATCTTTTTACCCTTATCACGTTAGTAAGTTGATGAAAATACTAAACAGTTAGATTTACGTATCCAGTGAAAATTATTTTTTTGAAACGAGGTGTTTATTTTGAAAACTAATAGACATCTGTTTAATTTCGATTAAAACTTAAGAAGATAGTATTTAATCCTTAAATTTAAGATCCTTTGATACTCCTATTATAAGTAAAATATATCTTTGAGACACAATATATGATTGTGCAAAGAAATCTTCTTTCCAAATTGAAATCATCCCACCAGAAAGGCCTTCCGAAATTGAAAATTTGCCCCATAAAGCTACATACTCCCAAATTGACTTATAATTCTTGGCATCCACCAATCGCAATTTTGCTTGCTAAATTTTTCTTTACGACCTTTTTCTTTTCTTTTCTTTACTATCTTCATGAAATATGAAAAAAAAAAAAATTTTCCGACTCCAAAGGCTGATATTGGATATCCTTTCAAGCCTTCAGCTCCTTCGATCCTTCTCTTCCAAATGCTTGAATAGAGATACCTTTTGATCCTTGCCTCTGTCAAAACCAAACCCAGTGTCGGATTGACCTCCCAAGTTGTATCAACCTCATTCGAGATTCATAGCATTTCGATGCTTAATATCTTCATCAGACACAGAGATTTCAAAGTTCCAAATTTCATTTTACTTATCACTTCCATAATTTCTTTGCGGATATTTCTTCTTATTCTCACAATAGAGAGAGAGAGAGAGAGAGAGAGAGTAGTTCTTTTTCGCCTAGTAGGTTAACTTTACTAATTATTTAGTTTTAGNGAGAGAGAGAGAGAGAGAGAGAGAGAGTCTTTTTGCCATGGAACTTTCAATATTAGTTTTTTTTTTTGGGCTTTATCTTCATGGGTTCCTTATTCACAAACCCGCTAAAAGAGCTTGTCTCATGTTAACTTGGGCCAAGAACTGCATCTCGCAAATTTGGCAAAGGCCAACTCACCAATGAGGGCACATTTTCCTATTTGCCTATGATCCTGATTTTCGACATTTAAACTTGTCAATGGTAAAGAGTCCAACATTGGCGCCCCAAACTTGAATGAGTCTCCAACATGTTCTTCTTCCAATAAGGCTTGTTCCATTCCCCGATTGTCGCTCTTGAGAATCGGATACATACCAAGTCTATGCAGATGACATGGGATGGTTTAGTACTTGTGGCTTGGTTTGTATGCTGCGTGTTTTTATGCGGCAAATGGTTACAAGAAAATAGTACAGGGGAGTGACACAGGTTTAGGCATAGAATTGAGTTCTTTTTCTTTTTGCTTCAATTCGGGTCTACTTTGGGACCTATGTTCGGGAGTTAATTCTGTTTTATTTTTTAGATTCAGAAACTACTACTGAAACTAAAGTGGTAATCATTTTGTAATTGTAAAGTTTATGATGAAGCACAACCAGTTATGTCTTTTACAAATAACATAAAGTTCAGTTGGCATAAGAGCTCTAGTGCTAATAAAATTAGTTTTCAAAAAAACATTCTTGCACCTGAATCACTAATTCTAATCTCTCCACCCAATGCTGAATCATCAATGCCTATGTCACAATCTGAATCCGAGGAGTCTGTTGGAAACCTCCGTCATCTAATGGACCCCCCTAAAATATGAATGTTCTATTAAAACCTATACCATGAATGACCCGCTATTTTCCTTGAGAAAAATTGAAGAACGAATCGATTTACTCCGCAATTCAATTAGAATTCTTGCAATATCAAATCTTTGCCTCTTGAGAGTGTACTCATGCATCTTACTATAGGTTCCCTACTTCTTTCCTATGAATCTAAAAAAATTCTTTTGCCATAAGTATATAATGGGACTTCTTCAAGCTATAACCCAACACAAAAACATCAATCATCATTGATGTATCAATCCTGGAACTAATGGATTCAAATCAGACATCAAACAAAGCTCAGTAATCTTTTTATAGAACTTCCATCGCCTCTTGAAAACCCCCTTTTTTTGGCATCGTTAGGAATCAATGTTTCTTCAAGAACCTCCTTATAATTGTATTATATCGTTTTGCATAATCAAGCTTCCGATAATGATTATATTGTGTACGTATATCAATATTAATATCAATATGATGTATACAAGTATGAACTCTAAAATTACAAATACTAAACAAAATATATACTTTTGATAATTCAGTAAATTAATTATTTTATCTTTAATTATCAACTATTTTCTGATTAAATAAAATATTGATCTGCCTTTCCAAAAAATAAAATATTGATAATATTTATTTATTTTCTTATTCTGTTTGGAAATTATCAAGCAGTTTTAACAAAAGCTGGGGAAATGAAGGGTCCCACCGGCAAGAGGAACATGAATAAAATGAAATCTCCAAGGAGCCAAGTCCTTATGACAATGTTGCTTGAATCCTTTCAATCATCAGTCCATGATTCTCCTTCCATTTTGAAGTAGCAAAGATCCCGGAGGCTTTCCCAACTGCTCTAATTTCCGCTAAGTTGGAATCAGTCACTCCAATGTTCTTAGAGAATAAAATTTTCATCTTTCCATTGCTGTTCCAAAGAAGATCACCAAGACTGGGGCATCCTTGTGCTACTCATCAACGTCGAACTTCATTATGCCATGTTTTTGTTACTTTTCTCCTTCTTCGTAGATTGATCATCTCCTAAAGGCTGTCTATAAGTATCCAAGACAGAAAACTATTCGCTTGGCCACTTTGTGTTATATGAAGTTGCCACTCTTACTTTGACCAGCTCCAAACATTGAGCAATCTCGTATTTCTTGCCGCTGAAGATGACTTTATTTCTGTATTTCTAGATGGACTACACAATGGCAAAAAATGCCATTTTCCAAATTTGAACATGCATGCTGCCCAAGTTGCTGTCATTCCATGCCTCGAAGAAAGTTTTAACGTCTCTAGGAGTAATCGTTCATTTTATTACTTTCTTATTTACATTGAAATCATTATTAAAGTAAAATTTCAATAATTGATATTTTTTATTGAATTAAAATACTGACTAAATTTTTTTATACTGACTAATTTTTATTTTTTTTTCTTATAACTTTGAAGTTCTAACTTAATAAACTTTCCTAATTGACAATATTTTATTCAATTAATAAAAATTAATAAATTTTTCAATATCTATTTTCATAATAACCTTAACTTAATTAGCTACGTCATAAACTAAAATCTTTATTCTATTAAATCCTTAAAGAGTTTAAATAATTATGAGATTTAAATAACTGATGAGTTTCAATAGTTTTTAGGTCCTTAAATGATGGTTGCATTTATAGAGAGGTTTTCCTTGATTAATGGATGAATATTTTACTTGCACAGACGGTTAGCCTGTGAATTTGGGCGTCAATAAATTTTGTGTATTTGTGTCTTTTATTTAGTTTTCTTCTATTAAATTCATATTGGAGCTCTATAGTTATTATTTATATTATGCATGATTAGACATAGCACATCAACCAAAACATAAAATTATGCAAAAAAAGCCAATAAATTAAATGTAGTTTCTTTAAATTTGGTATATTTCTAATGTAATCACTAATTAGTAATACGTTATTCATTGAAACCTTTTTTTTTATTTATATGATAAGAATAATTGTAAATATATAATAAGTAACAATAAATAGGTTTGTTTCCCAGAGAAAACAAAGTCAGGGTCATACTTTCAACAATGCAGCAATTGGTTTCCTATATCAGTTATCTATATAAAGAGCAAAGCGTTTTCTGGTTTACCCTGCGAGTTGCCTTAATCAAGGTCGTTTCTCCCATGTTAGGCGATCTATGAGAATTTTGCTGGTATGTTGCCAATGCCATTATAGAGATTGCAGATAGACTGAACTCATCATTTTTAATCTTGTTCGTTTGCCTTTGTTTATACAAGGTGCAATATAATAGACTATAATCAAAGGTATATGCACGTAATAATTTTAAGTCTACTCCTAATTGAATAAAGTTTGAATGTTCTCCATCTACAGAAGGGATTTTAGAAAATCTGAAGTTGTTGGCTTTGAAACTTGTGGATTCACAGAAAAGTTCGAATGTTCTAGTCCTAAAACTCAAGATCCAATAAGTTTTCAAGTACCTATCATTATCCGATGCAAATCCTAACTTAGCAGTTAACCAATTAATCTGACCTATTTCACAAATCAACAATCAAAATCTATAATAATTTAACCACCGCACTTGTAACAACCTAAACCCAAATTAATTAACATAATTCAATTGCCAAAGTCTTGTGCTGTTTAAAGGTTGTATACAATTGACTTCATAAATTACAAAAGAATCAAAGAAAATATTTTGATTCCATTACAAAAGAATCAAACAATATTAACAAATGAAAAAAAAAATAATGCAACAGCTCTTTTGATTACTTGTGTTCCTCATCCTTCACAACCTGGCCTGTTTCTACGGTTCTTATCTTAAACCGCTCGAGCTTTGGCGTTGATCCCTCCACTTCTCCCTGAAATCCAGACTTTGAGGCATTAAAGCCACCATTCAAACCTATCTGCCCCCCGCTCCTGGCCTTGTTTATTCTATTCAGAGCAACTTGGCTTCTTAGATTACTGGCGGACTCGAAATTCGTTTGCCCTGAATTAGGATGATTTCTCATGGAGATGTTTGAGATCAGTTTTTTGCGTGCAAAAGTATCTGTATATAGTTTCAAGAGCGATGGGAAAAGCTGGAAACTATGCCTTCCTCTATTCTTCTTTGGTAAAACCAATGACTTTGATCCAACGAATAGCTATGATCTGAAATTTAACAACGATCAGAAAAATATATGAAAACTAGCTTAATTCCGTGTTTCTCTCTCTTCTGGTAAATTAGGAGATGTATCTGGATATATTGAAGGCTTTGAGCTGCTGGCCTCCAAATTTATAGAGCTTGCTAGCAATGGATTTGACCAATCAAAGGTCAAAAATTGAGACTATTTTAAGGTTCGAAGGATTTGTTAAAGTCAGAAAGTTTGGGGTTACACGCTTTTGAAGTTTTGATATGGTCTTAGCTGGCAGGTGAAGTACTTTCCACTTGTCGCTTTACACTATGATATCGCATTTTAGGCGTAATAATGCCGCAGGAAGAAGTTTCTGATAACTTTGGACTGCGAGATGGATAAGACAAGACTCCGTCTATGAATGATGAGTGTCCCAAAATGTGATGGCTCTGTCTAGCTAACCTAATTATTATCCATTTTGAACTTGGCTTGTTCATATTACACCGAGATGCCGTCTGTACTGAAAACTAAACGTGTAAATTTATGATTAACTAATTAAATGAGGAATAGCCGTGCAAAACGTGCACCACCGCGCCTCATTATTTGTTGACTGGGTTAGAGGCAGCTAAAAAGGGTTTTTTTGGTACTGCAGTATCCATTATCCAAGAACATGTCAATATATAATTCAGATATATATATTTTTATGGAATTTCAAGGAAAATAACTTTGTATTTTCCTTTTCTAAAAAAAAAGCAACAACCAAGGGCGGAGTTAGTCAAATTTTGTTGAGAGACCAAATATAAAAAAATAAAAATTTAAAATTTTAAAAAACTAATATATTAAATTCAATCAACAATAAAAAGATTGATAATAGAAATATGAAACTAAATATAAAACTATAATGTGTAAAATACAAATAGTTAAAAATGATATATAATATTAATAATTTTTTCTTATATAATTAGAATTATTTAAAAACTATATATTTAAAATAATTTCATTTCAACTAAATATAAAATGTAAAATATATAAAAAATATATATTCAAGTTAATTTTCTTTTACATAATCAGGATTAATATAAAAATGATACATTAATAAAATTTTAAGTAATAACGTAACACTACAACTTATATTTTAGAACTACATAATAATTTATTAATTTTAAATTTATTAANAAACATGACAAATAGAAAGAAGATACCACATATGACATAACAAAAAAGAAAGAAAAAGAATATGATTAATGGTTTATAGAAATTTGGAAAAGAAAATTTATAAAAACTTAGAACATATGATCAAATAGACTAGAAATGAAAAAAATAAAAAACACAAATAAAAATAATAATATAAATTAAGAAAAACAAAAAAAATTAAAGTTGAATGAGATATGTGAAATCATTTTATTCTTTTTTTTTTGTATTAATTATTAAATAAAAATTATTTTGAGGGAACTATTAATAGAATATATAAAAAATTTAAAAATTTTATATATTAAAAAAATTTTAAAAATTTTGGGGGGCCATGGCCCTCATCATATAAGGAGGCTCCGCCCTTGGCAACAATGGTTAACGATGCCAAATCTCAATTATTGCTAGGTGATTAGTTAATTACAAATAAAAAAGGATCCATTATCCCAATTATCTCAAAAGGATTACTTATCCCAATTTTTTTTTTTGAAATGCGATTACCCCAATTGATATAGTTGCTTCTTAAGTTGCCCATAGGCACCTTTAAATGAATTTTGATCTCATGAATTTAGTTTCTTGAAAGTTACAATAGAATGTTAACATGATTAAATTACAATCACAGAATGATAAACCCAATAATAAATAAATTCAATGAGGCAAATCTAATTTTTTTTTTTTAATAAAAGTGTTGACTCCATATGTTTTTTATGATAACAAAATATTTTTCATTTATTAGTGTCTCATCATATTATTTAAGTATGCAGTAAAAAGCTTAAATTCATTAATTTATTTATTATTTGAAAGCAAGTCAAGATGTCTGCTCAATTACAAGCTGAGTTAATCAATTAAAGAAGTAAAAAAAAAAAACCAAATAAAGGCAGAACAATGTTAACTGATTAACAGGAAGCCTTAATCAGTTAAAGCTATATAAGAAGCTACATCAAAGGAAGGAAAAAAAAAACCTAATCAGTTAGCACAAGGCATAAGTAATAAAGAATATATTGAGTGCAAAACATAAGCTTTTTAATCAGTTAATCAAAGGAATTAATTGGTTAAAGGTTAAGCTTGAGGTATCAAGAAGTGCCAAATCCAAATTCGAAATGTTGACCGTCTAAAGGCGCCAAACCAAGAGATCCAAAGTTGAAGAATTCTTAATTGTTTGAAGTTTGTTTCAATCAATTAATGTTGAAGGGAGTGACACTTTAATCAGTTAAAAAAAAAAGCTTAATTAGTAGAGAGAAGGTTGACTAAAAACAATACATGAAAATGTCTTAAAATAGAATGCTTTTAATCGGTTAGAGTTTTCTTTAATCGGTTAACACAGTGAAAAGAGCTGCTAGACAATGTAAGTTAGAGAAGACTTAATCGGTTAAAGTCTACCTTTAACTAGTTAACAGAACACTGTCTGCATATTTGAATTTAAGCACAAAATGATAAAATAATGGGTAGAAATTGTTTGTAACAGCTAGTTTCTATCTACAACTGCTAGAAGTAATTTTTCAAGTTTTTAAAGCTTCTTCAATAGTCAAAAATGATAGAGAAAAGCTACCAAGAGTGATTTTGAGTTTAGAATACCAAAAACCTTCTCTATACACTTGTATTTCACTCTTATCTTTGTGAAAGTGTTTAAGCTAAAGCTTGTACAAAGATCAGTTAGGTGATAATTTGTACATTCTTTTATCTTCTATTTATTGTTTACTTAGAGCACGCGAGATAGTCTAAAGGGTAGTCTAAGTTAAGGTAAGGTTAGGATTTACTGTAAAAAGGTTGGAGCTTAGGTTAGAAGCTCACCTTGTAAAAGTTGGTGGAAGTTGTTAATTCCATTGGTTTCAATGAAGTTAGGTTGAAAATCCTTGATTAGGAAGATCAAGGTAGTGGATGTAAATCAGGTGGACCGAATCACTATAAATATTGTGTTTTGTTTACTTCTCTTAACCTTTCTTTGATTGGTGTTTGCTAACCTCAACTAGTTTATTAATCATTCATCTTAAATCTTCCAAACGGATTTTAAATTTCAAGCGTTACCCTTAAAAATATTTTTAAGTATTATTCACCCCCTTTTAGCGCTCATTTTAGGACCAACAAGCGATATCAGAGTCTAACCTTTTGATTTAAAACTTAACATCCTTAAAAGAGATCTAATAGTTACATAAAACACAAATATGGTTGAGGGGCAATCCACGGATAGGCCTTCTTTATTTGATGGAACTAATTATCAATATTGGAAAACTAAGATATCCATTTATATTAGAGCTGTTGACTATGAGATGTGGAATGTTATTACCAAAGGTCATTTTATTCCCATGAATACAATTATGATAACCAGTGAGAAAACTACCAAAAATAAAGATGAGTGGACTGAAGTTGAAATGAGGAAAATGCAAATACACTTCAAAGCAATGAACACTTTACATTGTGCATTGAGCCTTACTGAGTTCAACAAAATCTTTGCATGCACCATCGCCAAGAAATTTTGGGAGAAGTTACGTCATTCATGAAGGGACTTCACAAGTCAATAAGTCCAACATCACACTTTTCACTCATAATTATGAAATGTTCAAGATGAAACTCGTAAAAAAACATCACCACCATGTATGACCATTTCACAAACATAGCCAACAAGTTTAAGCAACTTGGGAAGGTCTTCCTAGAAAACAAATTGGTAAAAAGGCTACTTAAAAGCTTTCCAAAAGCTTGGAAACCAAAGGTGATAGCAATTAGAGAAGCCAAAGATCTTAATGTCATCACCATAGATGAGATATGTGGCTCACTCCTCACATATGAGCAAAAGATGAAGGAACGAAACCAAGTAAGAAATAGAAGAGCCAAACTTTGCTTGATGGCCAAATATGAAGAACTTGAGATAATTTCTAATTTATCTAATATTTCCTATGATGAATTTCAAGATGAGTATGATTGTTTATATGCTGAATTTGAAATGCTTGCTTTAAGGTATGAAGTTTTGAAAAAGAAAGCCACGTCTTTAGATAATGAATTAGAGAAAATCAACCATGATTTCAATTATGTTTTTGATAAAATAAATATTTTTCAAGTTGAACTTGAGCATTCCAAAATAGATTTTGAATATTTGAAGTTGGAACTAGAGAGTAAAAATGAGACATTGCAAAAGGCATTAAAATTACTGCCACTGCAAGTTGTCCATTCTCCTTCACAGCCCAAGTCAACCCCATGAAATCTTCACAGCCTAAGCCCAAATTGAAGTAAACTAAACTCATAAAAATTGAACCGAAATCGACCGAACCAAAACCTTTTAAAATCGAATGAAATTGATTTTAGCCACCATGCGGTTCGGTCAGTTAGAATGCCTTAATTTTTTGATCAGTTTTAGGAAAAATCGAACCGAAAATCAATCGAACCGATATTTGCACACTCCTACTCCCTTTTGTGTTCTACCATCTTTACCTTTAAACTTTGTCCATCTAGACTAATGCCTTAAAAAAAATGGATTGCTTTCTTCATCTCCGATTCATGGTGAAAACGCACCAAAGCACACCCCGATTGGTCTACTCCACTTATATTTTGGGATGTAAATGTCAATAACAATCCTAAACTCATAAAAGCAACATTTGATAGCTTTTCAAGATACCAGTTTCCTCACATTACCAACAAATATGGTGAATAAATTTCTTCTCCATCGTACAATGTCGTCAAGATATGTAGCTTTTTTCAAGATGCCTAGTTTCTTACATTGCTACTTTTTTTTAAAAAAAATATTTCAAGATATGTAGCTTAAGTTAGAGTTAAAGAGATAAACCTAAATCGTTTAGGGGTTGAAACAACTTATCTGGCTTCGGATTTATAATCTAAAATGTATACATCATATATATCTTTGATTAAAATCGATTATAGAAAAATTATCTAATGTTAAAAAAGGTAATTGGTATATGATATGTTCATTAAATATTTATATATATATGTATATGTATATTGGTCTTGAAAACATAGCAGCAAATAAGATAATTCTACCGTAATTAATAATATCATAAAGAAATAAATACACCAGAACCATGATATTGGAAACTGAAATTTTTTCAGTTCCACTATCTAATAAATAAATAAATTAATTAAAAGAATATATAAATAAAATTTTATATGGTTTAATGCGGCGATTCAAACTTTGATAATCACCGCTTAACTTCCTCCTCCTGGGTGACTTCTCCAATCTGCACTGTCCGTATTTTGAAGCGATCAAGCTTTTGGCGTATCTCTTCACCCGGTCCATTAACCCCACGCGAGGTATTTATATCTACACTCCTAATTTTGAAGCGCGCAAGCTTATGCTTAAACTCCTCCAGCTGTTCATTACGGTCATGTATTGTTGTAGACTCAACCTTAAAACCTTGCTGTGTCCTGTTATTGCTTGAGACATTGAATTTATCCAAGTTTATTTGGCTTCTAATTCTCTCGGGAAGTTTTTCGTACCACTCGGAGATGACCCTAATCAGTTCGTCAATTGCTTGTTTCTCTTCTTCTTCTGTTGCTGCTGTCGGTTGTGGCATTAAGTTATCGGGAAAATAGAACTGAAATCCCTCTTCAGGAAACGAAGACTCCGGATAAAACTCGTCCATGTTAACATTTTGAGAGGCTTGAGGGATTTGTACTGGTGACAAGTCAGAGCTATGAACAGGTCTGGTGGGTTGAGGAAATTGGCTCATGTTGTTATAATAGCACTGATTGTTTTTGATTATTGACAACAATGCTAGTACAAGATATTGAATGTAAATGAAGTTTGATCAAGAGAGTCACAATGAGAGCACTTTTTTGGTTGCTTTGGAGGGAAATGATTATCGGATTTGAGGCCTTCAAGAAGTTGGCATTCGTGTTTATGTAGAGGCCAAAGGCCAGGGAGGGGCGCAGAAATGGTATTTGACATTTCAAAATTCTAAACATTGAAACTTTCAAAGCGAGGTCAATTTTCAACCGAAGACCAAATCCAAAGTATTTGTAGTGAATATTGGCGGAAGAAGCTTTCCCTGGTACTCACGCAAGCAAGCAAGCAGGCGCCAGTTGCAATGAACGCGCGGGGACAGTTATTTCCATGTATTTAGTCCAAAATACTAAGAATTTCGGAGTGATAATGGTTAAGGTAATATTTAAGAAAAAAATTTATAGTTGTTGTATCATCTTGTTTTGAATTTGATGAAAATACTATATTAAATGCAAATTTTAAAAAATAAATTTTAACTATTCTTTTATCAGTACCTTTAAATACCTATTAACTAGACCCTGTTTAGACATACAAGCAAGAAGGTGATCAGTAATGAAGAACAACAGTTGCTCTTCCTTTACAATCCAAAGAATGAATTACAGCAATTTGAACCTTAATCTAAATCTTTTTTGATTTGAAGAAAGAGAGAATTTGTTATTTGAACAGAGATTATATACTAATTATTGAGTCAAATATTTAAATGTAAATTTAATCTAATCTTAAAAATAAACTATAATAACAAATTTAATATTAAGACTAAAAACCATATTGAGATTCAAACATGGTTGTGATTATTTTTCATGCATTACGGTGAAATTAATATTTAGAGATGGGAGATCTAACTTCCCATCAATTCAAAAATTTGTGGGTTCAAGAAATATTCTATATGGTACATATATGCACAAATCCTTTTTGTTGTGCTCTTTGTAAGTCCATTTTTCTATGTAGTTTCTACCAAGTGGCAACATCATTATTGGAAGTTTAAATTAAGTGCAGCGGGTCTGATCCAATTGTATCTCGGTGAATTGATTGTGGATGGCACTAGGTGAATGCTTGTTAGTTTAAGATTGCTGCTTTGGTCAATGGCCTAGCCGTATGGTGGCTTGCGACTGGTTGGTAAATGCTTTTCGGATTGGGACTGCTTGATGAAAGGCTTTAAAAAATCACTAAAACGTAAAGAATTGTATGGTACTTTTATCGTTGGTCACAAAGATGAGTTTTGATAAGTAAAAAACAATCATCAAATATTGTTAGCTGACACTAATAATATATAGAAGGTTTAGATTTTTCTTAAGATATAAGGGTTCACGTCTTAAGACTTGGGTTTCCCTTACACCTGAAAATATGAGAAAATTAGTTGGCATGACAGTGACCAGATAATGGCATAAACTATACAAAGAAGCATGAAAACTTTATTTGGTAAATTTTACATCAATTGCAAAATCATCATAAGGTGTAACAACGCCAAAGCCGTGACAATGTAATTCAGACGTCCGTTTGCCAAGGAAGTATTTAATGTTTCTGCGCATTTCTGATCTGCCTAGTTCTTTTATGATTAGGTTGCTCTGTTTCGTACTATGTATCTTTTCCTTTCTTAATAAAATCAAACCTTTTTGGCCGCAATATAAACATAGGAGGTTGCTTTGGCTTGTTTTGCATGAAAAATTTGTACTCCTTTTGACCTATAAGCAAATCCTGGTTCTAGAGTAGATGACAAATAATTTAGCAAATTTATACTCCAAGTCTTCGAGGTAATTTTCAAACAGTTACAGCTTACAGGAAAAGTTTTCGAGCTGTCCTATCACAGTTTCAACAATATTAAGTATTTCCACGGATTTTGCCTTCAAGTCTCTGTCATCAGTTTAATGAGAATTTGACCTTCTCTGCCTCTCTGTATTGGCAGGGACGAGTCGGGGGTGCAATTAAAACCTTGAAGCTCTGTTAACTAAAGTTCATAAAGTTGTAGTTGAAATTGACCTCTGCCTCTCTGTCCTGGCTGGGAGGGGTGTAATAGAAACCTTTAAGCTCTGGTAACTAAAGTTCACAACGTTGCAGTTAAAAGGAACTATTAAGGGCTGTTAGTGTTTTTTTTTTTTAATTGGAAAGGAGAGATTCGAACTCTAATCTTTAAATAAGAAAATCATACACTAATTAATGAATTAAATACAATCCCTATAAATGAATCTACTGAAAAACTAAAATTTTTGAAAACTGACTAAATACAAATTTTCAGAACATTAGCCCTTGTTTCTTGCCTGTCAAATTTCTTGTAAAGATTCAGGCCAAAAAAAAAAAATCCCTAAAGAGGTTTGGAGCAACAGTCTATGAATGATAGACCTTTGAGTCCCATGATTATTAAGTCCAAACTTATATATAAATTCCAATAAATTTTGGTGCTATCAACCGTTTGGATTACATTGTAAGATATAACTCGTTCTTTTGTCAACTTAACCATGGACATCTGATATTCCAAACTCAAATAAATCTTCGATTAACCATTTGGATTTAAGTCAAATGGTAAGGGTGAGATAAAATATGGGAGAGATCTTAGCTTAATTTGAGTCATAGTGCTGAGCAAAAAAAAAAATAAAAAAGAATCATAGTGCTTCCTCATGTATCAAATAAATTTTGGATTTATAACTTCATTTTTTTTCTAATTAATTACTACATCAACTAATTTTACAATATATTAATATGTTACTTTGATTATGGTCAAGATGCAATAATTAATCAAAACCTAACACCAAAGTTTCCTGTTCCATTATATTTCTTTCACGAGTGCAATTTGCGTTGGTTTTAGATAAAATCTGGATGTATCTTCAATTTTTTCCTCTTCCACATTCACAAGTTATCTGTTAGGGTGCTCAGAAACTAAAATTATTGTTGAATATTAGTTAAACATTTCCAACAAGTCCTACAACGAACATAAAAGTTCTTCTAGATTGCCAAGTGCGCTAAATATTTAGTTAGGAATTATTTTCCTATTGAATGTTTGGTTTTGAACATCTGAGCCATGCGCATCTTTTGAACGTTTGGTGGTGCGCACCTCAAGTCGTTTGGACGTAGCTGCCGACCGCAATTGAACGATCTGAAATCTCTTGAAAAATCGGCATCCGTAATATGCGACATTCAGTTCCAATTTCCAACCCCATGGAACAGTGTTGTTTCACGGAACATCTAGCCTTTGTAACCCGCTTCTACAATTTCTCCGAGTTGATTTCCCTCTCCTGCATTTTACAACGAGTTTCTCCACAAGTACTGGAAACGAGCAAATTTTTGGGCATTTTGGAATGAAGAGGAACTCCCACTTACACAAACGATAACCGAGGTGAAAGTCAACTACCAAAAGCCTAAGCGACTTTTGGGATATTGCTAGAATGCTGCTCCTAGGTAACCAATTCAAGCGGAAAAATGTGCCTCCTAAGGCCTTGCAAGCTCATATTCATTGCTAAAATTCAGAATTGATGCTTTTTTTTTTTTTGAAGGGCAAAGTATATGGTTTCATTTGATGAATCTCATTTACATAGATAACTCAAAATTGATGCTACAAGCTAGATAACTACAAATATATACAATCTTATTTTCCTGTAAAAAGCTACAAATATAGATTTAGGATTTATCAGGTTTATAAACAGAATAAATTGTGAAGAAGGTCTGCGCAATGGTAAGTAGTAGGAGAATCAAGGCAGCCAATGCCGATATAAACGACCATGGAGTTTGAAAGTAAGTATGCTTGAAGCTTGCCCATTGAACATGCCAACTATTCCGGTAATACTGGTGAACATCGCTAAACAGCTTAGATAAATAGCAGTTGTTGATATCAAATGCTGTCTCCTTACCCATATCATTGATGAATCGTGCGACTTCTCCTTCAGTTCCAAAATAATTTTCGAAGACGTTGCTTTGACATAGATATTCGACATCCTTGTAGGTGTTCACTAGGCAGTCCAGGAGAGTAGCATAATCTGTGAAGTGCTTGATGCGGCTCCGGTGGCATTGCTCGAATGCCACGCAATTGAGCAATAAGGAGCTCATAAAATCATCTATGGTTATAGGAGGCATTTCTATCACGCCACGCCTGAACTTTATGACCAAGAAGCTGTCTGCTTTTCTTGGATTGAGCTTGATTCCTGCACGGCGAAGCTTGGAAACAGAATGAATCATCAGAGTTGGTGCACTAACCTCCCTTTGTTCGTGATCCTCATCAGATGGAATGAAGCTCGCACGGACCAAATCAAGTAAATGATGGCATTTTAGATCATGGTACTTAGCAATAACTTCATCAGGCCTTTGTACTGCATTGTTAAAGAATTCCAAAGCGAGCTTAGATAAGGACCGGCCAGATTTCTCTCCAGGCATCTTTGTTAAATCAAACAGACATTGAAGAAGAAAGAAGGGGATTTGATTTTCCACTCGAAGAAAATCCCTGTAAAAAAATGGTAATATCCATAACATAGAGACTATAGGATCATCAGGTTCGAATGGCACTAAATTTCCAACTTTTCGAAACAATTCAATAATGAAGCAACCATCAAGAACTATCATCTCGAGAAATTCATCACTGCTAAGCTGGATGGTTTCTGAATAACATTCTCTTGCTTTCATTTCCAGGGGCTGTATGGCCTTGAAAAAGTCTTCTAATCCTAAGCCTTTTTCCTTCATCCTTCGAAGTAAAAAGCCTAAATATCGCCATTTATGCTCCTCAATCATCCTAAGCTGAGGTTTGCCTCGGTGATATGGCCCTATTGAGACAATACGAGGTTGGTAGGCCTTACCGTTGACATCAATCAGACTCTCTGGAACTCTGAAGATGCAGCAGGAGCTCCTACCAGCGGCCATGGTCAGCAAACGCGGTGGCTCGGAGATTTTCTGGTGCATGGAAGCCAAGCGATCCTCGTTTACTTCCATAATGTTTATGACATAATTGGTTTCTCCATCTGCTGCTGAACTTCTCATCCTTGTTATTATCGATTTGAAGCTGTTTCCAATTTCTCTAGAATTCTGATAAGAATCTGGTGAGTCCATTCGGAAATTGAGGCTAGGGGGGAGGGATCAAGGGAAGAAGAAAAGAGAGGTGTGCTTGGCTAGGCTTTTGTGAATATATATTGAATGAATTGTATAGGTAATATTCAATTTATATAGAAATAGAACGCTATAAGACACAACAAATATTAGGGATGTCAACCGATACCCTATTATAGGGTACTTGCAAATACCTTACCCGGTTACATCGGGTTAGGGTACTCCATAAAAAGGTTCAGGTAGGATTTAGGTAGTGATTTTACCATTCGAATCGGGTTCGGGTACCACCCCTTGGGTATCCGCTACCCGAACCCGATTATTGTTTATAAATATTTAATTATTATTTTAATAATTAAATTAAAAATTTACAATTTTTATCAACTTTACAAGCAATTTTTTTTTTTGTTAAAAACTAACAAATATATAAAAAATATGGTTACTCTAATTATTAAAATGATGACATTAATATATTTAAACTAAAAAATTATTAGATTGTTAATTATGATTTATATTGTATATTATGTTCATTTATAAAGAACATAATTACTATTATATATATATATTATATATAAACATATATTTAATTTATACATAATTTGTA
>NC_030854.1:4863670-4892146 GCF_000208745.1 Theobroma cacao
AATATAAATATATTACTTTTTATTTTGTATTAACATTGCAAAAATTTTAACTCATAAAATTATTAATTACAGTATATAAACCTTTGTTTATATAAACTTAGAACATATAAATCTAAAAAGAAGTTATGAGATTATAAAAGTTAATTGGGTAATTGAGTACCTATGAAGAAGATTTTAATATTTTTTTTAATCGGGTACTTAAACGGCTTAGGTAATTATAGGGTAGTGAGAATATTTTACGGTTAGGGTTAGGGTAGTAATTTTTAAATTATTCGGGTAGCTAATTGGGTTAGAGTATTTAATTTTTAATAGGATTAGGATTCGGGTATCTAAAAATTAACGGGTACCCTACCTATTGACATCCCTAACAAATATTCAACCAGTTTCCTGTCTTTGTTTCTTTCTCCTATTTCCCCATTCAATCACATTCTACCTATATATTCCATTATAGGGTGTAGACTTAATATGTTAACATACCCTTTAAGTCCATTGTTATTCTGGCGGGGCTGAAACTTTTGGAAACGGACAATAAATCCCAATCATGATTAGTCTGTTCTTTTTTTGGATAAATTAAATTTATTATATTAACAAATTCCCAGATAATTCTAAATGTATTAGATAAAGAAATCAGATATACTATAATCAAAAAATTTTGGGATTTCAAAATTAAGTGTTACGGTATTTCAAACATTTTTAACAGAGAAATACTATAGAATTCAAAAAGAAATATAAATCAAATTATAATCCGGATGTGAGATTTTTCTTTATATATAATTGAAGTTGTATTCATTCATCCAAAGAAGTAGGGAAATCACCAGCTAGAAGAGATATTAAATTTTGACTTTGCATTAGTTTACATAATGACACTATTCCTATGTTTTCACTTTGCGATTAAGACCATTTTTAGCACATATTTTTTAATGGCCTCTGACTTCTTCTTTCTTTTTCTGATTTATTTTGACAAATTCAAAATACAGGAGTTTAAGTGAACTTTATGAGGACAAAATCGTCAAACAAAAAGGAGCATGTTAAAAATCTTAATAGACCAAAAACTCCCTTATTGCTTCGGTCGTTCTCAAACGCAACAAATGTATAAACAAAACAAGCAGCTGCTAGGAATCGAACAGATTTTGGGCAATTCAGTTAATATTCGGAACCTGAATATCAAGGAAAACACAAATAGCATGGCGCCCACTTCCAGCTCTGAAAGCAAACGGCGTCGTGGCAAGAGGTCTAGAGAAGTCGACAGATTCAGCAATCTTCCACACAATGTTTATGATCTCACCTTTTCCTTCCTTGGAGTCTCAGACCTTGCGAATCTATCCATCTGCGCAAAAAGAGTGCGAGATTTATATTATTCAGTATTTTGATGATTTAATTATACATGTGCTGTTAACTTAAATGTCTTTTTGTAAATAGCTTATTAGATCTTAGAGTAGTTTTGTATTTAGTCATTAATAGAAATCAAGTTAGTTAGAATTGTAGTGTTTCCCATGATTCGGGTAGGTGAGTCCTTGGTTTGATTTATGGCTCCCTCGGGTATGGTTCCTTTTCTTATGACGTTGATGTTCGGTTAAGTCAATGCTAGATCCATTTGTAAAGTGCTTTAGCGCTTGTTTAATTGTATAGGCCTTTAAAGCCTTCAGGTGGTTGCTGTTTACTTTATTTAATCTGATGTAAAGCTTGCTCTGGAACGCATGAATCTCTCTTCATGGTTTGATCCTTTCACTGATGTATTGTCAGTGTTTATTCAATGAATCTACATGGATCTCAATGAATTTACATGAAAAAGTCTCTACAGTCCTCTTGACCTTCGGTCCCCGCCTTCTGGGACCTTTCTCGGCCCACTCGATTATCCACGTTGTTCATCTCGAGCATTTGAGTTGAGCACTATTCACTGTTGAGAAAGATGAGTCATAGCTCTACAGCGCTACTGCTCTGAATAGTGGCCTACAATCCATTAACAAACCTTTTAACCTTCATCTCTTCGGCGGCACCAAGTACACTACACACCAAGATAGCTTAATAAATCGGATATCGTACTCCGATCTCATCATGTTTATTTGCACCAGAGTCTCAAACTCGTGGGTCTTAGCATCTTGCACACTTATTAGCAAAATATGCTCCAAAAATGCATACTAAACTCCTCACAAGTCACTGGAGCAACATTAGCAAGCTTATCTCTAAGTAAAGAGTCGTACCACTATTGTGCTACCTTTCCCAACTTGAAATCAGCCAACTCTATTGACTTTGTGCTAGAGCAGCTAAGGGCTTTACATATCCTTTCTATCACATTCAAGTAATCTTGTGGGTCATCAAATGCATCTAACTTAGAAATTATGGAGGGTTAAGTTTGATGAACTTAGACAACTAGATCTCTACAGTCTCTCGTGCTAGCCTAAAATGCTATTGATCATCCTAACCTTTTGAGCTGGGGGTGGACTGTATAGTCGTCCCTTCTGCTCTAATAACTCCCTAGATATAACCTCCATGGTCCAATTGACTCCCTGTAGACCAACCACAATATCCTCTACAATCACACCTCCAGTTAGGTGTCTAGTCTCAATCTTCATAGACTGACACTCCACATGTCCACTAGTTCTCTACCTTCACTAATCTTGTGACTTTACTGTGTCTTGCCACAACCTCTAACCGTGGGTGTGCATTGCCTAGCAAATGTATCTACTCGAGCATACTGCTCTATCACGTTTTTGCAAGCTGCTTGTGTTCTAAGCGACATACTCATCCAGATAAAGGCAAATACTCATTATAAGACTTGATATACCAACAACATACTCGAACACTAAACCATGAGTGAGAAAAGATAGAATTGGAAGATAAACAAGGAATCCCATGTTAGTCTCCTGTTCTCAATTTGTACCCAAGTACATAAACCAAAAACAAGCTTCCTACATAAGTTCCCGACCCTCCAATGACACAATAAAGAAAGCCTAGAACTTAGAGAACCTAGATTTCTAATATCAACTTTGTCATGACCTGATTACAAGGTCATGATCAACACAATGGCCTGTATGGGTTGTTGAGATGAGCCTTCCAACCAATTGAGATTGGTCAAGGCTTAGTGCCAATCATGAAACGATATCATTCATATTGAATGATTATAGGTTTCTCTTCATTAATAAGACATTAATTATAATGAGTTCTAAGTCTAATCAGATGAAGTCTATGATATTAATATCCCTTACATGGGAACTATAATGGGTTGCAATTATGAGATCCTTATGCATCAAAGCATAATCTCAAAATGTTCCTGGTCAATGTATCATAGAGATTGGATATCAATAATACTGAGAGACTGGTATATTCTATGTTTCTTACTTTGGAAGTTAGCAATTGATCTCATAGATTGAAGTACAGAGATACTTGGAACTAGAATGTAGGTGCTTGCCTAGGAAAGCAAGCTCACTGACCACGACCCATTATGAGAAGTGCATTTGGTAATACATTTCAGTGTGTATGCAACATTTTTCATGTGTTAGTCGTGTAAATACTCTCTAAACTTGAGACACTAGGTTGTTTTATATGTGGAGTGCTACGTTTTAGTTTCATCCTTACGGGTGCTTAACCAAAGATGCCTAAACATGATGCTTTTGAGTATACTATGAAGTATGTGAAGGCATATGAGTGGTCAAGAAAGCAATTATCACCTCAAGTGTTTTTAGAGGATATCTTATCAGTTCTTATTTAACATTAGTTTATAGAAGTCTTTGGCAAAGGTGACTTGGAGATTATGAAAATGTTTCATAAGTATCTATAAAGCTAATGCTGTAATTGCAAGAACAAATATAGAGGTTAATAAGAGTATGCATTGTATCAAGCTCTTATTATTTTCGGGACATATGATGAGGGAATGAATTACACTGATAAACTATACACAGAAAGGTTGTCAAAGAATCTTTTGACTCTCCTAACAATTGGGTAACCATGATGCATTGCTAAATGCCAATCTTGGTCTATGGAATTGATTATAAATTAATTAATTAATTAAAATTTATATTAATCAATTAAGTCATTAATCAATTCCATTGCCAACATGTTTGGAATCTAATGGGTCACGCACAATGATTAAATTTGAATTAAATTGGAAGAGTGATGATTTAAGTTAAACTTAAATCACATGCTAGGTAATTAACTTCTATAAACTTAATTAAAAAAAATTTAATTAAGTTTTGGGCATAATACATAAATAGTTATAATTATAATGCCAAAATTGCAATAATATAAAAGAAATTAGTTCAATTTAATTTTCATTAGGCTTAATTAAAATAGTTTTGTTAAGTCGTGGGCCTATATTGTAATGTGTTATAATTTGGAAGGCCTTATTTTAAAATTAAAGTTAATTTTAACCTAGCTATATAAATCACATTTAACTATTGTTCCATATATGAAAAGAAGAAAATGTTGGTCCCGTTTGAGTGTTAGAAGGGGGTGAACAACACTAAAAATTTTTTACTTAACCCTTTAAAGCTTGAAGAGCACTTAATCAATTGGATGAAGGGAAGGACTAAAACTTGTTAAATTACAGGACACCAAGTAAGGAAGGGTAAAGAGAAGTGGACAACGCAAGATTATTTATAATGGTTCGATCCCCTTAACCTACATCCACTATCTTGATCTCTTAATCAAAGATTTTCAACCCAACTTCACTAAACCAATGGAATTAACAACTTCTACTAAGCTTTTACAAGGTGAGCTTCTAACCCAAGCTCTTATCCCTTACAACAAGTTTTAGAGTGCTTCCCACACTCTAATTTCTCAAGAAAAAGAAGAAAAAGAAGTACAACTAAGTACCTTAACAAGTCTGGACAAATTAGAATCAAGCTCAAACACTTTTTCTAGACAAGGAATTAAAAACAAGTATTTTTTTTAGGAAGAATATTTGGCTTTTTGCTCAAAGTAGCTATTCTCTTCTCAATTCTTCAACTATCCTTTTTTTTTTTTACCATTAGAGCTTCCTTTATACATAGGGAATCAGATTTTTCTATTGGAGATAGTTTCTAATCATTAGGAACAACTCTGATGCACTTTTAGCCATTATTTTTGTCTTCTAGTGTTTAAATTCAAGAAAAGAGACAAACTTCAACTAATCGGTTACAAGTAGCTCTAATCGATTATAGCTTCTCTGCCTTGCACTATCCTGTTGTTGTGTTCTCTACTCTAACCAATTACAAATGGCCCTAACTAATTAAGAGTTCTCTATCTTCAGACTCCTCTTCTTCAGCAAACTTCCTCTAACTGGTTACGACAGGCTCTAACTGATTACAAACTTTCTGTTTTCACTTTTCTACATAGCAGTCTTCCTCTAATTGGTCAGCACTTCTCTTAACAGATTGAGGCTTTACTTCTTTTAGCCATAACTAATTAAAATCAGCTTTAATCGACTTAAAGATTTTGGAATTTTGAACTTCTCCATTTTGGCTCCCTTCAACGGTCAACAATATTTTCAAACTTGTTTTTGGCGCTTGAAGATACTAGGACTTTATGCTCTAACCAATTAATCAGACCTTTTAACCGATTAGCATATTTCTATTTTGCTTCCACTTATCACACAGCCATGCCTTAGCTGATTAAGGTCCCTTGATAATCAGTTACTAAGGTTTTGTTTTTGTTCATTACTTGCTCTTTCCCTCTTAACTAATTAGTTCTTCATTAAACTTAGCAAGCTCCTTGACTTGCCTTTAATTAACAACTTTGTTAGGGGTATAAAATTAAATCTTGCACACTTAAATTGTGAAGTTAGACATTAATGAATGAGGAATGTTTTGTTATCATAAAAAACATATGGAGTCAACAAAAAAAAAGTTACCAAAAAAGAAACGAAAGGGGTTTTCTCTTTGTGTGCTGTCACCTATTTTGTGTAAAAGAAAAATTGTTGTTGAAGCAATTTTTTAAGAATGTGATTCGGCCATCCTTGCGAGAAGTGGAAAGCGATAAAAGTTGTTCCCTTTTGCTAGCACAAAAGCATAGTTAAAATCTCCCTTCTTTGTTGAAAGTTTCTTGTGAAATCATGCATATTACCGTTGAAGGCCAAGAGCTTGATTGGCTAGGGTTTTTGCTTTTTGTAGTGTTTGTGGGTTGTATTGAGGAGATTGCTATTCTAATTAGAAGAGTGTTGCCAAGGTTAGATTCTAATTTTATGATTTTATTTTTCTTCGATAGGTTAAAATATCACCATGGTGATCCATGGGTGGAGGTATGTTTTGGTTTTAAAATTAAAATTTTCTCTACGTTGTGAAATTTTGAGCATGTCGTCCATAGCTAAAGCCAACATTGGTATTAGAGTCATTCATGGCTTGATTTTAACACCTTAAGATGTCTAACAATTGTTAATGCCTTGTTTGAAAGGGTTATGAGGTGCACGGGGTTTTGTAGGAAACAAAAAAGTAAATTTTAAACTTTACAATGTACTCTAGTTATGTCACAACCCGGTACTCCCCTCGAGCTCGTGACAACCGTCGCAGTGTCCCGGTAGACACTTATTGCCCGGAATGTCAACCCGAAACCCCGCAAGGCTTTACTATCAGTTTCTCTGTTCCATTGTGAGCAACCATTGTCAAATATTGTGTTTTAAAAGATTTTAAGCTATTTCCAACTTTAAACAAATAAAATATTAATTTTTCGTCTCACAGGGGTATTTTGGTCATTTTTTTCAAAAATTTCGAAACTGGCTAAAACGTAATATACAAGTACAAAACATATAATTCATATTCAAAATGAGTTTAAAAGTCTAAAATCTTCATTTAAAATGAAATTATGATTATTTGAATATAATAAGAAAATAAAAGAAATATTAAGTAAAATATTCTATTTTCTTATAAAACAATATTTATAGAGTTATACGTGAATAATTTTTATAACGTAAAAGCTAAATAAATTTATACATACTTAAATACAGTAAGCCAAAATATTTAATTTAATTTACAATAACAAGAGTGCCCCCGAATAAACAAAAGTAAAGAGGACTGTGAACCTACGGTTTGGAAAATGCAGATCCCACTGTAGTCCTCGATGAGATCAGCTATCTACAGTCTATACTGAACCTGAAATGGGTGGAAAGGAGGGTGGTGAGATTATAAAATCCCAATGAGTAAACAAACATCATCATAAACATCTAGAGTTGAGTACATGGAGACAATAAAGTAAATCATCATAAACTGGGTTATAGCATTAGAACACATTTTGTTCAAAACACGTAAAGAGGCTTATGAATCTCATAAAAATCTAGGCTTGTGCCATAAATCCATTCTCGGGGACACCTTGGCCGAGGCATCCTACCGAGACCGCCAAGGCTATTAAAATTCACATTTCACATAAATCATGTTTTTGTTTTGAAAACATAGCCGTTCCTTGGCGTTGGCTGAGTTCCCCCTCACGTGGTGGTTTAGCGTGAAGTGAACCCTAAACTTTACCCCAGGAGATACCCTACGCGCCTCTCCGTTCGAGGTAAGAATATAATGGGGTTTACCGTGCCCCTCTAAAAGGCTGGTCCACAGAAACCCCCTACTGCAGTGATTAATTAATATATAATCCACCATATAATAAAACTCAATAACATGATATGGCAATTTTGTAATTCGTAGTTTTTCAAGGTAACCAAACAATTCGCATTTCAATACAATTGCCAACTAGCCAATCATGCTCGATTTATCATAAGCCAGTTAATTTAAACAATCAAATTGCCACAATTAACAGTCTCCGTGTACTCTATTTTTCAAAATCACTATTAATTTCAAAACAATTTATAATTTAATTTCATTGAAACTCATTTATTCATAAAACATGAAAATTTATCTTTTTAAATTCCTTTTTCCATAGAATTCATGAAAGCATCTAAAAACCACCCTAGATAATTAAAATGACAGTAAGTTTACTCACAATGTCTAGAATGCAGACTTTCGAAGCACTCTGTCTACTGGTCCTCGGATGCAATTTCCTTGCCTTTATCGGAGGACTCACCACCTTGACACAGTACAAAATCGAGAGTTTCACCAAGTTGGTACTAAATCAAAATTAAACTAATTTAGACTACCAATGCATGATATGGAATGCAAAAATGCACTGGTAACTATCTAAACCCGGTATTGGCCTAATTCGTCTTATCACCCGATTAAATTCCTAACGGGTCCGTTTAAACTCCAATTTAATTCTTTTCAGTTTCTATACCTCAATTGCACCCAAATTAACTTAATGTCCCTCAGTGTGGTGCAAATTATCAGTCCCAACAGCAAATTACGAAAATACCCCTAGTGGGTAAAAATTCGTATTTTTGCTCCGAAAATTCCCATTATTTTTCTAGGCTCATAATTCATTATTCCTTAACCAATTCTCCTAGAATAAAATCAAACTCATCCTCACTCACTACATGGTAAATTCAGCCATTAATGGTTGGGGGAGAAAATAAATTCTTTTCTTGTTGTTTTGTTTCTAAATATGCTAAACTAACTAAAAACACTAACATAAATTAAAATCAAATAAATCCAACAACTTTCTCTCTCCTAACCCATTTTTTCAGAATTGAATTCATCATGAAAACATGTAATTTAATCATGGAAAATAAAGAGAAATGCTTGGGAATAAGAAAACTCAAGCTTAATAAAAAAAACTCACCTTTTTCACTTAATTTCCTTGAAAATTCACACTTTTTCTTTGATTTTCTCTCTCTAGGGTTTTGTTTTTGTTTTCTCTCTCTTCTTGCTGGTTTGGCCGGCCATGGGGTGGAAGATGGGCTGATTTTGTGCCTTTTAAAAAGGAAAATAATAAATTAATAAAGGCATGACACATGGCATCATGTCATTGGCCCGTTTTTAAAATTTTAAAAATTTAAACATTTTATCTCCACCACATGTTTAGTCAAGGGTCAAAGATGAAGACAAAGGAAGACCATGTGCTGGAAAAAATATCCTGGTGGTGGAAAATTACAATTTTGCCCTTGGGGTGGCAAAATTACCATTTTACCCTTTTACTCCAAATTATACCGAAATTAAAATTTTTCACTTCTAAACCTCAAATCATACTTCAATAAGTCAAATTATACTCTAATAAGTCAAATGGGTTAAAAAAAATCTTTTCTAAAATTCCCATTTTGTCCCCAGGTGGCAAATGACCATTTTGCCCCTAGTTAGTGAAAATTCCGATTTGACTCCAAATTGATCCTCAAACTCCAAATTACCATTTTAAGTCATCCATGAACTGTGAAACTCTTAATCTCACCTTAAAATTCCTATTTGATCTAGTTCGAGGATTAAATAAACTTTGTTGTACCTCTAGGTACAATACCGACTTTTGTAAATTTTTCGGGACTCTCCTAGCATGCAATCATGCTATCATCACATGTATGTCATGAATAGTATTTTATAAGGTCGGGCTTTACAGCGCTACCCCCCTTAAAATAAAATTTTGACCTCAAAATTTCACTTACCGGATTCGAAGAAAAGATGTGGATATTGGTTTCTCATCTGACCCTCGACTTCCCACGTTATCTCCTTCATTCGAGCATTCTTCCACAATACTTTCACATTGGAATGCTCTTGTTTCTTAGCACTCGATCCTTTCGATCTATAATACGTACAAGCTGCACCTCGAACTTCAAATCCTCATGCAACTCAATGGGAGGTGTCTCTAAAATGTGAGAGGGATCGGGAACATACTTTTTCAACATTGAGACGTGGAAGACATTATGAATCCGATCTAACTCTGGGGGTAATTCAAGTCTGTAAGCCACTGGCCTGATCCTTTCAATGATACGAAAGGGTCCAATGTATCTTGGATTGAGCTTTTCCCTCTTCGCGAATCGAATCACACCTTTCATCATTCAATAAATACCACAAATTATCACAATAGTATAATCAAATAAGATTTAATACTTGAAATTTTCAAATTATTACCTTTTCAAGGAGAAACCTTAAGAAAAACTTTATCATCGACTTCAAACTCCAAATCTTTCCTTCGTTTATCCGAATAATTCTTTTGCCTATCTTGAGCTGTCTTTAATCGCTCTCAGATAACTTTGACCTTATCGTTTATCAAATCAATCAATTCCACATTCACCAATTTTCTCTCACCTACTTCATCCCAACAGAGCGGAGTTTGGCATTTCCTTCCATACAAAGCCTCGTATGGTGCCATCCCAATACTAGACTGAAAACTGTTATTATAAGCAAACTCCACCAATGGCAAATGTCTGTCCCAACTCTCGATAAAGTCAATGACACAAGCCCGTAACATATCCTCTAATGTCTGAATAGTTCTCTCAGATTGACCATCTGTCTGTGGATGAAAGGCAGTACTAAATCTCAATTTAGTTCCAAGAGCTTCATGAAATTTCGACCAAAATCAAGAAGTAAATCGAGGGTCTCGATCTGGCACAATAGAAACTGGAACTCCATGTAATCTCACAACTTCATCTATATAAAGTCTTGCCAGCCTCTCAATAGAATACGTGCTATGGATAGCCAAGAAATGGGCGGACTTAGTCAATCTATCCACAATCACCCAAATAGCATCCTTCCCACTTTGTGTCCGCGGCAAACCCAATACAAAGTCCATAGTCACATGTTCCCACTTCCATTCAGGAATCGGTAAAGGTTGAAGAGTACCTGACGGTTTTTGATGCTCCGCCTTGATCTGTTGGCATGTGAGACATTTCGCTACAAACTCTGCTATGTCTCGTTTCATACCCGGCCACCAATAACTTTCTTTAATAGTCCGATACATCTTGGTGCTTCCGGGATGTAAAGCGTAGGCGGAAGAATGAGCTTCCTCCAAAATAGCTCGTCTCAATTGATCATCCTTAGGAACACAAATTCGGTCTCTAAGCATGAAAGTACCATCATCGCTGAGTCTAAACTCACTAGCTTCTCCATCTTGCAGCTTTTGAACTTCCTGTTTCAACCAATCATCAGATTTCTGCAATTCTCTTATCTGATTCAACAATGAAGGTCTCACGACGAAACTAGCAAGTAGGGTTCCATCCTCACCATTATTCAACTGGATCCCTAGAGATTTCATCTCAAGTAACATCGGAAAATAAGAACTTTGAAGTGTTGCTAACGACGATGAGGATTTACGACTTAAGGCATCCGCTACAACATTTGCTTTTCCCGGATGATAATCAATCACTAAGTCATAATCCTTAATCAACTCCAACCATCGTCTCTGTCTCAAGTTAAGCTCTTTCTGGGTGAGCAAATACTTCAAACTTTTATGATCAGAAAAAATCCGACAACGCTCACCATATAAATAATGTCTCCAAATCTTCAATGCGAATACTACTGCTGCTAACTCCAAGTCATGAGTAGGGTAATTCGTCTCGTGCTTCTTCAACTGTCGGGAAGCATAAGCTATTACTTTCTCGTCCTGCATCAACACACACCCTAATCCCAACTTAGATGCATCGCTATATACCACAAATTCTTTTCCACTAACAGGAAGTGTTAAAACGGGAGCGGAGGTTAACCGGTTCTTTAGCTCCTGAAATCGATTCTCACAAACATCATCCCACTCATACTTAACTCCTTTACGAGTCAAACGAGTCAGAGGAGCTGCTATCAAAGAAAATCCCTGAACAAATCTCCGGTAATAACCGGCTAAGCCAAGGAAACTACGAATCTCAGTTACCGTTCTCGGTTGCTCCCATTGCAAGATTGCCTCAATCTTCTTGGGATCGACATAAATTCCAGCTCCGGACACCACATGTCCCAAGAAAACCACTTCCTTCAACCAGAATTCACATTTAGAGAACTTGGCATAGAGTTGTCTCTCGCGCAAAGTTTGCAACACAATGCGCAAATGGGCAGCATGTTCATCATCATTCTTCGAATAAACCAGGATGTCATCGATGAATACTATCACAAACTTATCCAAGTATGGATGGAACACCCTGTTCATAAGATCCATAAAAACTGCCGGGGCATTAGTCAAACCAAACGGCATCACCAGAAACTCATAATGCCCATAACGCGTCCTGAAGGCAGTCTTAGGTACATCCTGCTCCTTAATCCTCAACTGATAGTACCCAGATCTCAAATCAATCTTAGAGAATACCATAGCACCTCGTAATTGATCAAAAAGATCATCTATTCGGGGTAAAGGGTATTTATTCTTGATGGTCACTCGGTTCAGCTGACGGTAATCGATACACAATCGAAGAGTGCCATCCTTCTTCTTTACAAATAGGGCTGGTGCTCCCCAAGGAGAAATGCTAGGGTGAATGAAACCTTTATCCACCAAATCTTGCAACTGGACTTTCAGTTCCTTCAACTCTGCTGGAGCAATTCTATATGGAGGAATAGAAATAGGTGCGGTACCCGAAAGTAAATCAATAGGGAACTCAAGCTCTCGATCAGGAGGTAGTCCCGGTAAATCATCAGGAAATACATCAGGAAACTCACTTACTATTGGGACATCCTCTAACTTAGGTTCCCCCTTTGAAGTATCGATCACGTATGCCAAATAAGCCGGATACCCTTTTTGCACTAATTTTGAAGCTTTGATGGTTGAGATTACACAAGATGGTAATACTCGACGTTCCCCTACAAACACAATCTCTGCTCCCTTCGAATTCCGAAGAACAACTTCTTTTCGGAAACAATCCACGTTCACCCGATGTGCAGTTAACCAGTCCATACCCAATATTAAATCAAAATCCAAGATCTCTAGAGGAATTAAGTCACCCCTAAATTCTTCCTCACCTACCCTTACCCCACAGTCTCTATAACAAGTATTTCTAATCAACTGTTCTCCTAGAGGGGTATGTACTACAATTTCTCCCTCTAATGGTGACAGGTTTTTATCAGCAATTGATGCAAATGTCGTACTCACATAAGATCTATCTGAGCTAGAATCTATCAAAACATAAGCATCTTTATCAAATAAAGACATACTACCTGTCACTGCTCCAAGTTGGACCCGTGCCTCATCTTTTGTCACAGTAAAAACTCTTGTCGAGGTACGAGTCTCTGGTCTCGAAGGTGGATGTGTCGGGGTATTACTCTCCACATCGGACCGTATGGCTACTCCCTGTCTCGATGGTAACCCAAAAGAATCTCTCCTCTGCATATCAGTGCGAGCTGGTGGAGATGATGCAACTACAATGGCTCGTCCTAACTGTGGGCAATTACTCCTAATATGACCCGTCTGTCCACATTGGAAACATCTTGTTGGCCCTCTACATAGCCCACTATGATAATTCTCACAATTTCTGCATCTGTCAAAACTTCCGGAACTCTTCCCAGAACCAGTCATAGTAGATCTGCTAAACCTCGAAGGTCTCTACTGTGATGGTGGAAATGGAAGTTGATGAGATGTCACTGAAGCAGAAGTAGTGCTCCCTGAAGTCGCTGAGTCCTTGCCTCTTTTTACTGGCTGACTAGAAGACATACCAAGATTTCTCCTTTTTGCAAACTCAGTCCGAATCCTCCTATTCTCAATCGCGAGCTTCTCAGCCCGTAAAGCCATCTGTACCACCTCCTTATGTGGCTCCCTACTAGTCACTGTCATTCGCTCTCTAATCTCATTACGGAGCCCTTCCTCGAAATAGCTAGCCTGATCCTGCTCAGATTTCACCAGATCCGGCACATATAACATCAACTCGTTAAAACGAGTCTCGTACTCCTCTACAGTTAGATTTCCCTGTTTCAAACTCAGAAATTCTCTGTTTTTTTCTTTCTGATGGAAATAAGTGAAATACTGACCATCGAATTCTCTGAGAAAATCGGACCATGTTTGAGGAGTAGCGGAACGGGACTTCACCGAATTCCACCAAGTACGAGCCCTCTTCTCTAATAATCTCGTAGCTACCATCAGCTTCATGTCGTCTTCTAATCCCATATCAGATAGAGTCTCTGAAGCTTGATTAATCCAGTCCTTTTCCACAGTGGCATCCAACTCACCCGTGAAAGATACACAACCCAATTGCCTAGCCTCATTCAGCTTCTTGGAAATGGATACATCCTGTACTGGTGGTGGAACTAAAGGAGTAGCTGGAGGCACTACAAGTGGAACTTGACCAGTCTGAGCTTGACCAGCCATTGCGGTAAAGAAAGCTGCCAATGCCTGTGCTGCCTCAGTAGGCATGGCGGGAATACCCGTAGGAGGCTGAGGAGATGGAGGATGTGGAGGACTATCGGCCTGCTCAGCAGCAGGTGCTGCCCGAATGGTAGATGCAGCTGATTCCTCCTCTACTGTATCTGGCTGATGACGTTGGGAACGACCTCTTCCCCTCCCAACCGATCTAGTGAGAGGTGGGCGTCCGCGTCGAGGAGGCATTATAATCTATATAAAAAAAATACGAGCAAGTTTAGGTAACCTTAGGCTCTATATGCAAATGCATGCATTCTATTCAACCTAACCTAACTTAACTTAATCCGGGGCCACACTGATATTGTAAATATTTAAAACAACTTTAAAACTAAAAACTTTGATCTTGAAAACCAAAAGCTCTGATACCAATCGAATTGTCACGACCCGGTACTCCCCTCGAGCCCGTGACAACCGCCGCGGTGTCCCGGTAGACACTTATTGCCCGGAATGTCAACCCGAAACCCCGCAAGGCTTTACTATCAGTTTCTCTGTTCCCTTGTGAGCAACCATTGTCAAATATCGTGTTCTAAAATATTTTAAGCTGTTTCCAACTTTAAACAAATAAAATATTAATTTTTCGTCTCACAAGGGTATTTTGGTCATTTTTCTCAAAAATTTTAAAACTGGCTAAAACGTAATATACAAGTACAAAACACACAATTCATATTCAAAATGAGTTTAAAAGTCTAAAATCTTCATTTAAAACGAAATTATGGTTATTTGAATATAATAAGAAAATAAAAGAAATATTAAGTAAAATATTCTATTTTCTTATAAAACAATATTTATAGAGTTATACGTGAATAATTTTTATAACGTAAAAGCTAAATAAATTTATACATACTTAAATACAGTAAGCCAAAATATTTAATTTAATTTACAATAACAAGAGTGCCCCCGAATAAACAAAAGTAAAGAGGACTGTGAACCTACGGTTTGGAAAATGCAGATCCCACTGTAGTCCTCGATGAGATCAGCTATCTACAGTCTATACTGAACCTGAAATGGGTGGAAAGGAGGGTGGTGAGATTATAAAATCCCAATGAGTAAACAAACATCATCATAAACATCTAGAGTTGAGTACATGGAGACAATAAAGTAAATCATCATAAACTGGGTTATAGCATTAGAACACATTTTGTTCAAAACACGTAAAGAGGCTTATGAATCTCATAAAAATCTAGGCTTGTGCCATAAATCCATTCTCGGGGACACCTTGGCCGAGGCATCCTACCGAGACCGCCAAGGCTATTAAAATTCACATTTCACATAAATCATGTTTTTGTTTTGAAAACATAGCCGTTCCTTGGCGTTGGCTGAGTTCCCCCTCACGTGGTGGTTTAGCGTGAAGTGAACCCTAAACTTTACCCCAGGAGATACCCTACGCGCCTCTCCGTTCGAGGTAAGAATATAATGGGGTTTACCGTGCCCCTCTAAAAGGCTGGTCCACAGAAACCCCCTACTGCAGTGATTAATTAATATATAATCCACCATATAATAAAACTCAATAACATGATATGGCAATTTTGTAATTCGTAGTTTTTCAAGGTAACCAAACAATTCGCATTTCAATACAATTGCCAACTAGCCAATCATGCTCGATTTATCATAAGCCAGTTAATTTAAACAATCAAATTGCCACAATTAACAGTCTCCGTGTACTCTATTTTTCAAAATCACTATTAATTTCAAAACAATTTATAATTTAATTTCATTGAAACTCATTTATTCATAAAACATGAAAATTTATCTTTTTAAATTCCTTTTTCCATAGAATTCATGAAAGCATCTAAAAACCACCCTAGATAATTAAAATGACAGTAAGTTTACTCACAATGTCTAGAATGCAGACTTTCGAAGCACTCTGTCTACTGGTCCTCGGATGCAATTTCCTTGCCTTTATCGGAGGACTCACCACCTTGACACAGTACAAAATCGAGAGTTTCACCAAGTTGGTACTAAATCAAAATTAAACTAATTTAGACTACCAATGCATGATATGGAATGCAAAAATGCACTGGTAACTATCTAAACCCGGTATTGGCCTAATTCGTCTTATCACCCGATTAAATTCCTAACGGGTCCGTTTAAACTCCAATTTAATTCTTTTCAGTTTCTATACCTCAATTGCACCCAAATTAACTTAATGTCCCTCAGTGTGGTGCAAATTATCAGTCCCAACAGCAAATTACGAAAATACCCCTAGTGGGTAAAAATTCGTATTTTTGCTCCGAAAATTCCCATTATTTTTCTAGGCTCATAATTCATTATTCCTTAACCAATTCTCCTAGAATAAAATCAAACTCATCCTCACTCACTACATGGTAAATTCAGCCATTAATGGTTGGGGGAGAAAATAAATTCTTTTCTTGTTGTTTTGTTTCTAAATATGCTAAACTAACTAAAAACACTAACATAAATTAAAATCAAATAAATCCAACAACTTTCTCTCTCCTAACCCATTTTTTCAGAATTGAATTCATCATGAAAACATGTAATTTAATCATGGAAAATAAAGAGAAATGCTTGGGAATAAGAAAACTCAAGCTTAATAGAAAAAATCTCACCTTTTTCACTTAATTTCCTTGAAAATTCACACTTTTTCTTTGATTTTCTCTCTCTAGGGTTTTGTTTTTGTTTTCTCTCTCTTCTTGCTGGTTTGGCCGGCCATGGGTGGAAGATGAGCTGATTTTTGTGCTTTTAAAAAAGAAAAATAATAAATTAATAAAGGCATGACACGTGGCATCATGTCATTGGTCCGTTTTTTAAATTTTAAAAATTTAAACATTTTATCTCCACCACATGATTAGTCAAAGGTCAAAGATGAAGATAAAGGAAGACCATGTGCTGGAAAAATATCCTGGCGGTGGAAAATTACAATTTTGCCCATGAGGTGGCAAAATTACCATTTTACCCTTTTACTCCAAATTATATCGAAATTAAAATTTTTCACTTCTAAACCTCAAATCATACTCCAATAAGTCAAATTATACTCCAATAAGACAATTGGGGTCAAAAAAATCTTTGCTAAAATTTTCATTTTGTCCGCAGGTGGCAAATGACCATTTTGCCCTTAGTTAGTGAAAATTCCGATTTGACTCCAAATTGATCCTCAAACTCCAAATTACCATTTTAAGTCATCCATGAACTGTGAAACTCTTAATCTCACCTTAAAATTCCTTTTTGATCTAGTTCGAGGATTAAATAAATTTTGTTGTACCTCTAGGTACAATACCGACTTTTGTAAATTTTTCGGGACTCTCCTAACATGCAATCATGCTATCATCACATGTATGTCATGAATAGTATTTTATAAGGTCGGGCTTTACAAGTTATTTTGATTTCCAGGCAAATTTTATTGTGAATTTTTAAATCTTGCTTCTCGCCATACTAATATAATTTTAATGTCGAATTTCTAAAGATTAGTTAGATCATAAGGTGCAAAAATTAATTCTACAATTAAAGTAGTAAGCTGATGATATTGTGGCGCGTTATTTATGCGAGAATCCAATTCTGCTAACTTTTGTAAAGGTCTAGCTTTTTAAATAAAGTTTAAGTGCCTTAGAAAATGTTGAAAATTAAGGAACGCGTTGGAAATGTTATGAGATGGGTGATTATGTGCGGATGATGATGGAGGTAAAGCTACCAAAACGTGGCTGAAATAGGTGTTATTTGCAACAGTAACAGTCATGGTTTTGTTCAGCTCGGCAACCAAGAAAGGCCTAAATTTGTACAATTTGTTGCACCAATTAGCTGAGGATATTTTTATGGAAAGGTTCCATAAATTATCCAAATTATTGCCAAGAATTTTAAGGATTTAAATCCCTAAAATTAAGCCTTCATAAAACTGGTGGAGTCAAAACTGTTGCTACCTTTAAAGCAACAAGCCATGGTTTTTGAATTTTTTGATAGCCAAAAACATTCCCTAAAATACTAAAAAATTACTATGGAATTGTTCTATTAGTTTTCTATCAAGAAAAATTTAATTGGAAATTAAATTCCTGATTTTATGCCACCAAATAGCTTCAACGAAAAGATAAAACTGAAACTACCTCTGTAGATAAAGGTCAAGGTTTTGAATTTTTTGACAATAAAAAACATTTCCTAAAATCCTAAAAAAATATTCTAGAATAGTTCCATGAGTTATCTATCAAGATAAATTTTATTACAAATTAAATTCCTAAGTTACATTATAAAGAGTTTCAAAAGCACTCAAAAACCAATTTTGCCACCTGCAGATAAAGGTCACGGTTTTTGAATTTTTTCAATAGCCAAATCACCTCACAAAATTAGGGATGTCAATGGGTCGGGTACCCTATAATTTCGAGGTATCCAAACCCTAACCCTATTAAAAATTAACTACCCTAACCCTATTAACTACCCGAATAATTTAAAAATTACTACCCTAACCCTAACCCTAATGCATTCCTACTACCCTATAATTACCCTAACTTGTTTAAATACCCGAATAAATAAAAAAATTATTAAAATCTTCTTCATGGGTACCCAATTACCCAATTAACTTTTCTAATCTCATAACTTCTCTTTAGATTTATATGTTATAAATTTATATAAACAAAGGTATATATACTGTAATTAATAATTTTATGAGTTATAATTTTTGCAATATTAACACAAAATAAAAAGTAAATATATTTATATTTAAACAACATATATATATACACACACATATATAAAAAATATTTTAATATATAAAATAGTAATTATATTTCTTATAAATTAACACAATATATAAACTATATATATTAAAAGACATTACAAGTTAATTAATAATAATAGTTTCATGAATTAATTTAATTAATTATAAGGATTTATTCTTAATTTCATGAAATTATAAAAAAATATTTAGGTTCCAAAACTATTCTAATATCAAAAGCTTTCTTTAAGTATATATATTATAAGATTATATAAATAATGGTATATATATAATAATTAATAATTTTATAAGTCATAATTTTTGTAATGTTAACATAAAATAGAAAGTAAATATTGTATATTAAAAGTATATATATAATAGTACTTATATTCCTTTATAATATGATATAATATTCAAATTATTTAAACATAATTAACAATCTAATAATTTTTTAATTTAAATATATTAATGTCATCATATTAATAATTAGAGTAACCATACTTTTCATATACTTGTTAGTTTTTAACAAAAACAAATTGCTTGTAAAGTTGATAGAAATTGTAAATTTTTAATTTAATTATTAAAATAATAATAAAATATTTATAAATAGTAATCAGGTTCGGGTAATGAGTACCCAAGGGGTGGTATCCGAACCCCACCCGAATCCAATTCGGGTAGTAAAATAACTACCCGAACCCTTTTATGGAGTACCCTAACCCGGTGTAACCGGGTAGGTTACCCATTGACATCCCTACACAAAATCCTTAAAATTTATTCTGAAATAGTTCCATGAGTTTTCTAGTAGAATAAATTTTATTTGAATTAAATTCCTAAAAATAGAGCACCACAATCCATGTAATTAAGACATGTCTGCTGTTGTCTGTAGCAAGACACTATCTTGGTTAAGACATAGGATATGTCTAAATTTTACACCAATAAATGATAAATTAAATTAGTTAGTTGGCTGAGGATTATTTATAGAATTAGTTCCATAGCATGCTGATTTTTGAAACATTTAATTTAAGGAATATGAATCCTAAAATTAAGAATGTCAAAGATGATGCATTATCATGCATCATATAAAGAAATATGATTTCTTAAATTATGAAAGTTAAAATATCTTCATTAGCTACTTAAATATTTTTGGAATATGTTCCACAAATATTGAAAATTGATTTCATAAATTCTGGAATGTGATTCCTTAATTTAAGGGTGTCAAAGTTTAAATAATTTAAGACAATATTAATCTAAGAATTAGATTCCTAGTAGTAGTAAGAGTCTAAATATTTATGAACAAATTTGGTTTGAATTGACTTCTTCTAATTTGACATTAAATTTAAAGATTAAACTGTCTAAGATATTCCCTAATAAGATTAGGTAATAATAGACACTCGTTGTTTAATTAAATGAGATTTATAATTGGTTGCCCAAAATGTTTAGGAACACAAATTAAAATGTTTTTAATTTGTAATTTGTAGTAAAATTTTAATTATAATCCTAATAAAATTAGGAGTTAAAGAATTACTAATTTTGATTAGTAAAAGTTTTTATTGTTAGAATTAAAAATAAAAAAATTGCAAACCCGAAAATTTGAAATTAGTGAAATTCAAATAAAAAAAATTTGCTAATCTTAAATACCTCGTATGATTAGCAATTTGAATAAGACATGTTTTAAATTTTTGTATGTTCATGTTGATGAATTTATATAGATATTTATTGACTTAGGCTCAATATGATTGTGCTATAATTGAAGTCTATATTTATCTCAAGTAATTTGCATGTGATATATTTATTTTATGAGATTTAATAAATGTTATGCAATACAAAATAGTAAGTATATGATAGATATATTTTATGCGATTTAATAAATTCTATGCATGCAAAATGAAACCTTAATAAGTTTGTAAAACAAAATCCCTTATGAAAATATTAAGTCACATGTTATGCATGACTAAGTTGCTTTCCACCATATAGCAGGATAACATGGCTACTATTTTAATCAAAGACTTGTTAAGCACACTCAAGGCCACGTTGTTACATGAGTATGTTTGAGCTATTGGTGGGTCTTACTCAACTAGATTTATAAAATCCGAATGCTTGAAAACTTGATTATTATGGAAGTTAGAGGCAATGGTTAGACGAAACATATATGATACGTTTAGTCAATGTGTTGTCACCTAGCTGATCTAGAAGTCACATAAGAGATGTGATCGATAAACTAAGTTATCTACCCAATTAGGCATATCATGGCTTGTTAAGCATACTCAAGGTCATGAAAAGTTGAATGAGGTCCTAGCCCATTAGAAAGTTCCTAAAAGAGACTTTCCGAAATGACATTGAGGGTTGTCATTTTGCATAAAAAATAGTGAGAGACCTACTTAAAATTTTAAAGCCTTGTTTTAAATAGTTTATGCATGATTATATTTATTGCTTTTATCTTATCTATTCAGACATAATCTATATGAATGGCTAACAACTTGTCACTTCAAAGCATCTTGAATGTAAACAAAATGGCCCAAACTTCTTGATTGGTTTTGGAACCTCAAGATCATCTGGAAACAGGAAAAGAAATCATATGTCCTTGACACACTTATTCCACTAGTCTTTGCTAATGATGCTAAAGCTGAGGATAAAAAGGCATATCAATGTTATAAGGATGATAATGATCAGGTAGCGTGCGTGATGCTAACCAGTATGACCCATAAGCTCCAAAAGCAGCATAAACACATGGATATCCAATCCATGATTCTTTATCTTAGAGAATTGTTCGGTAAGAAAGGCACACTTAAAGATATAAGATCTTTTAGGAATTGTTCCAATGCAATATGGTAAAGGGGAGTTCTGTCAGACCCCACATACTGAAGATGATTAAACTAATTGAGAGGCTTGGACAATTAGGAATAATGATGGATCATGAGCTGAGTACTAACTTAGTTCTACAATCTCTTTCTGATTACTTCAGTCAGTTCGTGTTAAACTTCCATATGAACCATTTAGAAACTACTATTCCTGAACTTTTGACTATGACAATTAAGTCCATCAAAAGGGAAAAAGGAGCTTAGCTTCTTGTTTCTTCTTCAAAGGCTCAAATGAAGCAAAAGAAGAAAAAAAAAACCAAAAAGGGAAAAAAGGTAACATCCCAAAATCAGAAGGCACTGAAGCTTAAGAGAGGTGTTAAAAAAGACAAAGAGAAGGATATTTGCCATCACTGTGGCAAACTTGGGCATTGGAGGAGGAGTTGTAAGGAGTACCTAGTTGTTGTAAGCAAGAAGAAGAAACTTATTGAAGTTTATAATTCAAGTGCCATTTCTTAAGATATATTACTTTATATTATAGAAGTATATGACACTTTATGTTGGTCCGAATATGTATGACATGTTGCAGAGACCAAGAACAAAGATGAGTAAGATCTTAGTTGAGGAGGTGAGCACATCCATTGACTACATAAACCATTGGATGCCACATATGGATGGATGTGCTCCTATTTAAACTTATGATTTGATTTATTGGATAATTTGGTTAAACTTTTTGACATTTATTGCCATATAGATGACTTGTGAAACATTTATATTTATCATTTGGATGTTAAAGTTTTAATGTTTCATGTTTGGATAATTATTTGGAATAATTATATCTTATTTTTATCATTATCTACTTTTCATATTTCTCCTTGCAATGGTATTTAATCAATTATAAATTATGATTCATGTCAAATTAGTTTGATTAAAATAAAATAAATCAATTAAAGTTAATCAACTAATCATGTGCTAATCAATTAATTAAGTGACCCTACTTAAGATAAGATTTTAGTTAAAGATCATTTGAGTTTGTTATTAATTGATCAAAGGAATGAATGTCAATTCATGTGAAGATGGAACCTTTTCATGATAGAACATAGAGATGTTTATTCAAAGAGGAAAGCAAAGTCATATTTTGATGTGATTTGGTCCACCTCTCCAATACATTAAGCCCATAATGGTATTCTACAACCAATACAATTCCAACTATGCATTGGCATGTATGTACGTAACTTTGTGGAATATTCAAAAGAGTTTGAATATTATTCTCACAAAGAATCTTGAATTTAGTGGGAGCATGATGACATTAAGAAAATAGTTTCTTAATATTACTGTGTTACATTGGAATTCAATACTAGAGCTTTTGCATTAAGTTGCATAATCAATATAGTTGTATGAGAACACCATGGACTTAGTAAGATACATTGAGATGTACTTTTCATATTAAATGAATCTACTAAATATGATTTAATGGAATTTCACCCTTTATTCTATTTAGTGTGATCCAAAGTGTTGGATATAATAGAATATGTTGGTGCACCTGTCTCATATACATGAGGAGATTAGTGAAAGTGAATATAGTTCTTTATTGATACAATTATGTAAGATGTAATATGTGTATAAAGAAAAAAGCCAAGTTTTAAATTAGTAATGGATGGCACAATACTAAGTCACAAAATGCATGTGATGCATAAAGCATAGTCAAGTTGGAATAGTTCCAAAGTTAGAAAAAGAATATGAATATGTTTATAAATAAGGTCATATACATCCAATTAAAAGCTCGAGTATGACGATATTTAAATCATTAGCTCATGAACTAATAAAAGGTTCTAGCCATCGTTAAGATAACAACAAAGCCACACTAAAAACTTAAGTCTCATTGGATCAAAATATAGTAATATGACAAGATGTTGTGACATCACAAGGATAAGAGCAATTAATGACATTAAAGGGCACGAGCGAGTCAATAAAGAGACACGGTTGCTAAATGGATTAGTTCCACATTGCGATGAGATAGCCATTGGCTTTGTGTTAGTGGCAAAATGTTAGGATCAGCTTTATAGCCAATTGAGATTGGTCAAGGCTTGGTTTCAAACATTCAATGATATTATTCATATTGAATGATTAGAGGCTTTTTTCATCAATAAGACATTGATTATAATGAGTTATACTTATAATTAGATGAAGTCTTGGAGATTAATATGCCTTGTAAAGGAATTGTAATGGGTTGCAGTTATGAGATCCCTATGCATCAAAGCATAATCTCAAAATGTTCTTGGTCAATATATCATTGAGACTGGACATCAATGATACTTACAGACTAGTAAATTCTATATTCTTTACTTTAGAAGTAAGCAATTGATCTAATAAATTCAAGTATAGAGATACTTGGAACTAGAATGTAAGTGCTTGCCTAGAAGAACAAGTTCACTGAACATGACTCACCATGGGAAGTGCATTTGATAATACATTCTAGTGTCTATGCAACACTTCTCATGAGTCAGTCATGTAAATACTCCTTTGACTTGAGACACTAGGTTGTCTTATATGTGGAGTGCTATGCTTTAATTTCATCCCTATTGTGCTTAACCAAAGATGCCGAAGCAAGATGCTTTTGGGTATAATATAAAGTATATGAAGGCAAATAAGTGGTCAAGATAGGAATCATCACCTCAAATGTTTTTAAAGGACATATCCTATTAGTTCTTAGTTAACATTAGCTTATTGAAGTCTTTGGCCAAGGTGACTTGGAGATTATGAAAAGGTTTCATAAGTTTTTATAAAACTAATGCTAAAAGTACAAGAACAAATATGGAGGTCAATAACAATATACACTATACCAAGTTTTTATCATCTCCGAAATATATGATGAGGGAATGAATTACATTAATCAACTATATACTAAAAGGTTGTCAAATAACTCTTTGCCTCTCCTGATAATTGGGTGACCATGATGCATTACCAGATGCCAATCTTGGTCTATGGAATTGATTATAAATTAATTTATTGATATTTATATTAATCAATTAAGTTATTAATCAATTCCATTGCCAACATGTTAGGAATTTAATGGATCACACACAATGATTGCATTTGAATCAAATTGAGAGAGTGATGATTTATGTCACGACCCGGTACTCCCCTCGAGACCGTGACAACCGTCGCGACGTCCTAATCGACACTCCTTACCCCGAATGTCAACCGGAACCCCGCAAGACTTTAATATCAACTTCTCATTTCCCCTGTGAGTAACTGTTGCCAAATACCACGTTCTAAAAGATTTTAAACTGTTTCCAACTTAAAACAAATAAAATAATAATTTTCGTCTCACAGGGGTATTTTGGTCATTTTCCTAAAAAATTTCGAAACCGACTAAAATGTAATTTATAAGTACAAAACACATAATTCATAATCAAAATGTGTTTAAAAGTCTAAAATCTTCATTTAAAACGAAATTATGGTTATTTGAATATAATAAGAAAATAAAGGAAATATTAAGTAAAATATTCTATTTTCTTATGAAATAATATTTTTAGACTTATACATAATTAATTTTTGGAGCGTAAAAGCTAAATAAATATATAAATACTGTAATACAGTAAGCTAAAATATTTAATTTAATTTACAATAATAAGTGGGCCCTCGAATACACAAAAGTAAAGAGGACTATAAACTTACAATTTGAAGAATGCAAACCCAACGGTAGTCCTCGATGAGATCAGCTATCTACAGTCTAATCTGAGCTTGAAATGGAGGGAAAGGAGGGTGGTGAGATTATAAAATCCCAGTGAGTAAACAGACATCATCATAAACATCTAGAGTTGAGTACATGGAGACAATAAAATAAATCATCGTAAACTGGGTCACAAAATTAAAACACATTTCATTCAAAATACGTAAAGAGGCTTATGAATCTCATAAAAACTAGGCTTGTGCCATAAATCCATTCTCGGGGACACCTTGGCCAAGGCATCCTACCGAGATCGCCAAGGCTGTTAAAAATTCACATTTCGCATAAATCATGTTTTTATTTTGAAAACATAGCCGTTCCCTAGCGTTGGCTGAGTTTCCCCTCACGTGGTGGTTTAGCGTGAAGTGAACCCTAAACTTTACCCCAGGAGATATCCTACGCGCCTCTCCGATCGAGGTAAGAATATAATGGGGTTTACTGTGCCCCTCTAAAAGGCTGGTCCACATAAACCCCTTATTGTAGTGATTAATTAATATATAGTCCACCATATAATAAAGTTTTGACAACATGACAGGGCTAATAAAATACTACCGAGCCTGCAAGGGTAAAATAAAATAATTCATACAATTCATAAAACACAGCCCAGCTAGTCATGCCAATACAATAACAATATAACATAAGCCATCAATTTAAACAATCAAATTGTCACAATTAACAGTTTCCGTGAACTCTATTTTTTAAAATCATTATTAATTTCAAAATAATTTATAATTTAATTTCATTGGAACACCTTTATTCATAAAACATGAAAATTTACCTTTTTAAATCCATTTTTTCATAGAATTCATGAAATCATCTAAAAACCACCCTAGATAATTAAAATGACAGTAAGTTTACTCACAATGTCTAGAGTGCAGATTTTCGAAATACTTAGACTACTGATCCTTGGGTGTATTTCCCTTGCCTTTATCGAAGGACCCACCACCTTGACATAGTACAAAATCGAGAAACTTACTACATTGGTATTAAATTGAAATTAAACTAATTTAAACTACTAATGCATGATATGGAATGCAAAAATGCGTTGGTAACTATCTAAACCCGGTATTAGCCTAATTCATCTTATCATCCGATTCAATTACTAACGCGTCCAATTTAATCCCAAATTACTCCATTTCTTTTCTAATACCTCAATTCACCAAACATTATTCAAATAACACCAGTTTCAGCATCAAAACCTTCCCATTTCTTCATTTAAAAATTTAGCCATTATAGTGCATTAACACTGTGATTTTTCCTACTTAATTTTCTCACAATTATTCATCATTTTCTAAGCCATTTCTCTTGAAATAATAACAATCCATCACCCACACACATCAAGGAAGATTTGGCCATGAAGATTCATGGGGAAAATGGATTTCTTTCTTGTTGTTTTGCTTCTAAATATGCTAAACTAACTAAAAACACTAACATAACTTAAAATCAAATCAATCCAACATCTTTCTCTCTCCATACCCATTTTGACTAGCCATGAATTCATCATGAAAACATGTAATTTAAGCATGAAAAATAAGGAGAAATGCTTAAGAAAAATAGATTTCTAGCTTAAGTTGAAAAATCCTACCTTTTTCACTTATTTTCCTTGATTTTCCACACTTTTTCTCTTGAAATTCTTCACCTAGGGTTTGTTCTTCCTTTCTTTTCCTCTCTTCCTTGCTTGGCCGAATATTTGGATAGTAATGGGCTGATTTATGCTGATTTTTAAGTTAAATAATAAAATATCTTAAGCTTGATACTTGTCATTTTCTTATTGGTCCATTTTTAAACTTTAAAAATTTTAAACCTTTTATCTCCACCACATGATTAGTCAAAGGTCAAAAATGAGAATAAGGGAAGACCATGTGCTGGACAAATGTCCTGGTGGTGGAAAATTACAATTTTGCCCCTAGGGTGACAAAATTACCATTTTATCCGTATACTCCAAATTATACCGAAATTAAAATTTTTCACTTCTAAACCTCAAATCATACTCCAATAAGTCAAATGGGGCCAAAAAAATCTTTTCTAAAATTCTCATTTTGTCCCCAAGTGGCAAATGACCATTTTGCCCCTAGATAGTGAAAATTTCGGTTTGACTCCAAATTGATCCTCGAACTCCGAATTACCAATTTGAGTCATCCTTGGATCGTGAAACTCTCAATTTCACCTTAAAATTCCTATTTGAACTAGTTCGAGGCTTAAATCAACTTTGTTGTACCTCTAGGTACAATACTGACTTTTGTAAATTTTTCGGAACTCTCTTAGCATGCAAACATTCTATCCATCACATGTATGTCATGACAAGTATTTATAAAGTCGGGCTTGACAATTTAAGTTAGACTTAAATCATATGCTAGGTAATTAACTTCTATAAACTTAATTAAAAAGAGTTTAATTATGTCACGACCCGGAACTCCCATCGAGCCCGTGACAACCGCCGCGACGTCCCGATAGGCACTCATTACCCCGAATGCCGATCGAAACCCCGTAAGGCTTAGCATCAGCTTCTGCATCTCCCCAGTGAGTGACAGTTATTAAATTTCACATTTCAAAAAAAAATCATAAGTCATTTCCAAATCAAAACAATAAAATATTACTTTCTGGCTCACAGGGGCATTTTCGTCATTTTTCTTCGAAAATACCAAAACTCGTCAAAAACATGGTATAAAAGCTAAATATATTTATACATACTTTAAATCAAATAACTGAAGAATAAAATTACTTTTTCAGTGACACGTGGGCCCCCAACTGACTAAGAAGATGTAGGGCTATGAACCCTTACTTCCTATGATGCAACTCCGAGATTAATTCTCGTCTTAATCAACTATCAACAAACTGTCCTGAGCCTAAAAATGGATAGGAAGAGGGGTGAGATTAAATAATCCCAGTGAGTAAACAATTACCATCAAAAGCATCTAAAGCCGAGTAGATGGAGATAATATAAAAACGTTATATCTCAATAATATTCATAACACAAATTTCGTTTCAATCTATACCAAACAATTTATTTTCATCAAAATTTCCCGCTTATGAATTTCTTAAACTTGGCCCCTGCCAAAATCATTCTCGCAGGTACCTTCGTCAAGGTATCCCACTGAGACCGCCAAGGCTGTTCAATGACCCATACCCATAAACATGTTTTCACATCTAACACACAGCCGTTCCTTGGCGTTGGCTGAGTCTCACTCTCA
>NC_030854.1:4893487-4898853 GCF_000208745.1 Theobroma cacao
ATTTTTGCCCCAAAAACTGAAAAATTACCCATAGACATATTTTTTATCCCTTATACTCATATCATTCCCCAATTTGTCAAATGTGATCTAAATTCTCTCAAAATCTCAAATTTTGTCCGCAGATGGAAAAATTACAATTTTACCCGTATATAGTGAAAATTTCAATTTGACTCCGAATTGATCCTCGAACTCCTAATTACCATTTTGAGTCATCCCTGAACTGTGAAACTCTTAATTTCACCTTAAAATTCCTATTTGAACTAGTTCGAGGCTTAATCGACTTAATGATACCATTAGGGGTAATATCGTCTTTTAACGATTTCTCGAACTTCCTAAATATACAAACATTCTATCGAGCATGTGAATGATATTATAATTATTTTGCAAAGCAGGGTTTGACAAATTAAGTTTTGGACATAATATATAAATAGTTAAATTATAATGCCAAAATTGCAATAATATAAAAGAAATTATTTCAATTAAATTTCCATTGGGCTTAATTAATATAGTTTAATTAAATCATGGGCGTATATTGTAATGTGTTACAATTTGGAGAGCCTTATTGCAAAATTAAAATTAATTTTAACCTAGTTATATAAATCACATTTAACAATTTTTCCACATAAGAAGAAAAAGAGTTGTCAGAAAAGAAAAGAAATGGGTTTTCTCCTTGTGTGCCATCACCTACATTGTGAAAAAGAAAAATTATTCTTTGAAGCAATTTTTCAAGTGTGTGATTCAGCCATTCTTGTGAGAAGTGGGAAGGGACAAACATTGTTCCTTTTGCTAGCACAAAAGCATAGTTAAAATCTTTCTTTTTTGTTAAAGTTCAACTGAAATCGTGTGTACTACCGTTGGAGGCTAAGAGCTTGATTGGCTAGGGTTTTTACTTTTTGTGGTGTTCGCAGATTACATTGAGGGATTGCTATTTCGATCAGAAGAACGTTGCCAAGGTTAGATTATGATTTTATGATTTTATATGACATTTTATATATTAAAATATCACCATGGTAATCCGTGGGTAGAGGTATGTTTTGGTTCTAAAATTAAAATTTTCTTTCCACTGCATAATTTTGAGCATGTCATTCATAGCCAAACCCAACATGGGTATAGCCCACGAGACCCAAACAAGCTTTATACATCTTATTCATATATGCATATCGTTTACAATACATAAAAGGGAAATCTGAAGTTAAAGAAAATAGGCTGAATGAGGCAACCAAACTATAGGGAAGGTTCAAAATACCTAAAGAGGGAATTTTTAAGGTGAAATTACTATTTTAGTCTCTTTTATTTATGTAAAAAAAAAACAATCATCGATACTTTGGGTTGAAGTATCGATGTCAATACTTCTATTCTGAATTTCAAGTATCAATAGCTTCTAAGAACGTATCAATACTTATTCTTCAAAATACCTTTTAAAAGTCTTCTAGACAACATGTATCGATACATTTTTTTTTTGAAGGAATTTATCAATACATTATTTATATGTATTGATACTTCAATCACAAAATGTAAACTTTTCTTCAAAAAACACCTATTTTGACTTATCTTTCTTTACCATGTTTCAAATAAACTTACTAACTGAAAACATAAAATTTTCAAATATAAAAGGTCAAAAATATTGATTAAAAAGATTAACTTAAAAACTCACCTAAATGTTTACCAATCTAACCTCTTATTAAAGTTGAGGTTTCACATACTTTAACTTGTACTTTTAATGAGATCTAAGATTACATGTGCATCACTTTTTCTACATAGTGTAGGGATACTTTCATATGCCACTCATAACCATTGAATCTAGAACTCTAATATTTTTAAATGGTCAAATACTTGGCTAGTCCCTATATCCATGTGTTTTGTTCAATTTAGCTTCTCTACTCCATTTTGAAGTAATTTAATCCCTCGATTTTAAGAATTACTCCAATTTAGTCCCTCTCTCTAACGGTATCTAATTTAGTCCTTAAATACGATGACTTCAGCGTTAATGTGGCAATGTTATGGCACATTTTTGCTAACGTGGCAGTGTGGGGTAATGGCATGCTAACATGTCATTGCCACATCATCATTTTAGGTTTTGATTGCTAACATGGCAATGCCACATCACTTTGATACGCTGACTTGGCAATGCCACGTCAACATTAATGCTCAAGTTACATATCCAAGTGACATGGCACTGTGACGTCAACATTGAGACTCGAGTTGCTGACATGGCTAGTTAGAGCCTTGTGGCATGTTGAGAAGCTGCCGCATGGCATGTCAAGAGACTGACACATAACTCTCTTATTCTACAAAAAATGATGTGTTCTTACGAAGGTTTGAACTTAGGATCTCTAAAAAGAACACTAAACTCTTTACCATCATGCCTAAATCCTTACTTTCAATAAGTTTTACTTTTGTTTTTTTCTTTCTCTTTCTTTATTATTTTTTTCCTAAAACTACGTTGTTTTGGAGTCTTTCTACACTTTCAAAATCCTTAACTATAAAACTTTAATTATAGAAAAGAGAGAAAAAAAGGTAAAAAAGGAAAAGGGAAAGAAAAAATGAGAAAAATATGTTTTTATAGCTAAGGATTTAGAGAGTGTAAGAAGGCTTCAAAACGACATAATTTTAGGAAAAAAGTTAAGAAAGAAAAAGAAAGTAAACAACCAAAAGTAAAACTTAATAAAATTAAGGGCTTAGGTATGATGGTAAAAAGCTTAGTGTTATTGTTAGAGGTCTCAAGTTCGAACCTTAATAAGAGCATATTATTTTTTGGATAAGAAGAGAATGACATGGCAATCTTTTGACATGCCACATGGTAGCCTCTTAACATGCCACATGGTAACCTCTTAAAAAGCCGCATGGCTCTGACATGCTAACGTGGCACTGCCACGTTAGCAACTTGAGTCTCAATGCTAACGTGGTAGTGCCACGTCACTTTGATATGCTGACATGGCATTGCTTGTCAGCAACTTAAGCCTTAATGCTGACATGACACTACTATGCCATCTGACGTGTTGACACGGCATTGCCATGTCACTTAACACGTTGACGTGGTATTGCCACATCAGCAATCCAAACCTAAAAAGATTATATGGCACTGCCACGTCATCATGTGAGGTGGCAAGGTAGTGCTAGTTAGCATGCTGCTACCTCACATCGCCATGTCAATAAAATGATGACATTAACACTGATGTCATCATATTTAATGGTTAAATTAGATGCCATTAGAGGCAGGGACTAAATTGGAGCAATTTCTAAAATTGAGAGACTTAAATTGTTTTAAATTGGATTAGAGGGACTGAATTGAACAAAACACATGGAAATAGGGACCTCTCAAGTATTTTGACGATTTTTAAATTTAGCCCAAAACTTTCACAAAAAGTACTTTAATAGGCCTACCAACAACTCAATAAATTAATGATAAAAAATCATTAAGTTTGAACCCATTATTATATGAATTATACTAATCTTTAAAAATAGATTTTCTCTTTAAGCGCACGCTACTTGGATTTTGCTATCTTTCACCAAACCTTGAAATCCCTAGCTATTGCCTCTTATGGAGGTGGACTCGTCTAGAGTCCTACAAGTCAGTACTAATGGAAACCAAGGAAAAGAAGAGGTCAAAATTGATTTCAAAAAAGGGAGAATAAGGCTAGAAAGTAATAAGCGGAGTAATGACTTTTATGAGGTAGCTAACCAGATTACACTAGTGCAAGGAGAATGTCACGACCCGAAACCATCGCTGAGTCCGTGACAACCGCTGCGATATCCCGATAGGCACTCATCCCCCGAATACCATATCGAGACCTCGCAACGCTTTTGTATTAGTTTCTTATCTCCCCTGTGGTTAATTATTGCCAAATGTCGTATTTTAGAGGCTTTTAAGCCTTTTTCCAATTTAAAACAGTGGAAAAATAAATTTCACTTCACAGGGGCATTTTGGTCATTTTTCGTCAAAAATTTCAAATTCGACCAAAATGTAGTACTTAAGCGAGAAATGTATATTTCAAAATCGAAATTAAATTTGAATGTCTAAAACGTGATTTAAAATGGAATTATAACCATTTAAATAAAATAAAATTTTTTGATAAAATTTTTTTTTAAAATTAATATTTATAGAGTATTCTGAAAATGATTTTTAGTAGCGTAAAAGTTAAATATATTTATACAAACTATAATACAAAAAACCAAAGTATGAAATTTAATTTGCAGTGCTATGTGGGCCCACCAATGAACAAAAGTAGTAAAGACAGTAAACCTACAGTTTTTGAAGTAGTATGGCCAAATATAGTTCTCGACAATATCTGCTATCTACAGGTTAACCCGGCCTGAAATGATGGGATAAAAAAAAAGGGTAAGATTATAAAATCTCAGTGAGTAAACAAACACCATCTAAATAATCTAAAGGCGAGTAAAGGGAGAATTAAAAATAACTCATTTCAGCAAATTTTTCACAACACGAATATTCATTTCAACCAAATAATCAATATGGCTCGTGAATTTCTCAAAACTTGGCCCATGCCAAATCTTGTACTCAGGGACACCTGGACCAGGGGTATCCAACCGAGTCCGCCAAGGTTGTGAAAAATTTTATATAATCATAAAACTTGTTTTTATTTTGAAAAAAAAGCAGCTGTTCCTTGGCGTTGACTGAGTTTCACTTCACGTGATGGTTAACGTGAAGTGCACTCAAAAAGCCCACATCAGGAGATACCCTACGCGCCTCTACGACCGAGGTGAGAATATAAAGGAGTTTATCGTGCCCCTCTAATAGGCTGGTCTACGGAACCCCGCCCACTATAGTAAGCTCATCATTATCCCACCATTCAATAAAATTCAATAACATGATATGACAATTATTGTAATTCACAGCCTTTCAAGGCTAAATACACAATTCATATATTTCAACACAAATACCAATTCAGTCATTCATGCAAATATTGTCATAAGCCAGTCAATTTAAACCATGAATTTACAACACTTCAAATGGTCTCCAGTTACTTTATTTTCAAAGTCATCATTAAATTTTAAGACAATTTATAAAATCATTTTATTTAAACACGTTTTGTTTGTAAAACAAAAAGATTTACCATTTAAACTCATTTTCCATAAAATCTACAAAATCAAATAAAAACCACTCTAGATATTTAAGATGATAGTAAGGTTACTCACTGTACTAGGAGTTCGATATACTCCTATTCTCGATCTTCGGGCATAATCTTTTTACCCTTGTTAGAGGGCTCACCACCTATACATCATACGTGACACGAATTTCAATAAATTGTGTCAATTTATCATAAACTATTTCAGGCTCTCTAAATCTAAATGAATGCATGCGATGGGATGCAAAATGTCCGATTAATCACTTAAATGTGATATTC
>NC_030854.1:4908694-4912892 GCF_000208745.1 Theobroma cacao
TCAAATTTGATCTAAATTCTCCCAAAATCTCAAATTTTGTCTGTTGGTGGTAAAATTACGATTTTGCCCCTACACTCGAAAAATCACCAGAATTAAACTTTTTCACTTCCTACCATTAAATTATACTCCAAATAGTTAAATTTGGTCAAAAATTTCACTCCATAATCAAATTATTATCTTAGGTGCAAAATGACGTTTTTGCCCTTGAATATCAAAATTTCTTAATTTACCCCAAATGAACCCTCGAACTCCGAACATTCATTTTTAGTCATTCCTGGACAATAAAATATTAAATTTCATCATAAAATTCCTATTTGAACTAGTTCGAGGTTAAATTAATTCAATTGTACCGTTAGGTACGATATCGTGTTTCGTCTTTTCTTATGTGCTTTCATAGCATAATAACATGCTACTCAACGCATGTATGTCATGACATGTATTTATAGGGTTGGGTTTTACAATCTTATTGCAAGAGAATAAGGGTACCGTGATAGACAATGAAGAGTCTAAAGAAAATGGTCAATTTATGGAAGATTTTGAATTGGATGATGATGAGATCGAACAAGATTCAGAAGGTCCGTATATTAGTTTGACAAAATAAGAAAAGGAAAGGATTAAAAAGCCTTGAAGACACACTCTAATTGTGAAACTGTTAAGGATAGACATACTCTATACTTATCTGTACAACAGAGTGAAGCAATTATGGCCTCTAGAAGGAGAGTTCCAAGGAGTGGATCTAGATAATGGTTTCTATTACTTCAAGTTCTCAAAGAAATCATATTATAACTATGTGTTATTTGAGGGTCTTTGGATTATTGCAAGTCATTATCTTACTGTCAGAATATGGGTACTAGGTTTTAGATATGATGAAGCCTCAATTGACTTAGTCGCTACATGGATTAGGTTACAAGGAATGCCATTGAAATTTTATGACAAAAAGGCGTTGACAAGAATTGGGAACTTATTAGCAAAAACATTTAAAGTTTACCAGACCACCTCTTATGCGAAAAAGGGAAAATTTGCTCTAATATGCGTAGGACTGGACTTAATGAATTTCTAGTGACAAAAATTCACATAGGAAGGTGATAAGTTACGAAGGGCTGAGGGTGATATGTTTCCATTGTGCCAAGTTTGGGCATGGAGCTGAAGTATGTCTAGTCTGACAAATGGAATAAGAAAGGTACTTAAAGGGACAAGCCCATAAATTGGTTAAGGACAAGAAGATACTCAAAAAAGATTATGACTCTTCACATTTTGGACCATGGATGATAACTAAAAAATCCTATAGTTGAAATAATGGATGTATGATTGAGGGAGGGTCAAAACCAAAGCCAGAGGCTCCATGACAAGAAAAGAGTTCTAAAGAGGTACCTAAACCTGGTTCTAGATTCTACATTTTAATGGATGAAGAAAATACTTATAGTGATGAGGAATTTGTCCTTGAAACCTTAGAAAGGTGAGCCCTTGAGAAAGCTAATAGCATGCCTATGCAAAGTATCTTGGCGGGGAAAAATAAGGATGCATTGAAACAGTCTTTACAAACAACAGCCAGTGTTTCAAACGGAGATCCTATTCCTACTAAAGCTAAAGGAAAACAAATGGCTCCGAGTGTTCTTAGAATAACATCATCAGAGCTTGATAGTTTGAGCAAAAACTAGATGCAGATCAAGGGGAAAATAGGGTGATCATATGAGAACAATGTGTCTAAAACTCAGAGGAACCATCATGAATCAATGGAGATGGATTTAGAAAACCTACCTCGATAAGAAACAGTAGAAGCTGCAAACTATATCTCCTTGCCATCCAATCGAGTTAATATGGATAATATTGGGGTTGGTAGTAATGGCGTTGCAAGGGAAAAAAAAAGCAATATGGAAAACGATAATAATATTCCTAGATCAACTGAGATAACCACAATAGTGGATATGGAGTTGGAGACAGAATAGGAGAACATTATGCAAGATTAATCTTGCTAATGTACAAACTCTATTACAAGTTGGTTCCTTTTAAGTTAAAATTAATTTAGCTTTTTTCTGGCATGATATTATGTCTTACAATATACTCAGTTAGAATGTAAAAGGAGCCTCCTCTCGAAGATGCAATAAAAACATAAAAAACTTAATACAATTACACCGGTTGTAGATAGCTATCATAATGGAGCCGAGAATCTTGGATTAAAAAGCTGACAAGATATGTAAAAGAATCGGGTTTCCAAATTTCTTTCAAGTAGAAGCAAATGGTTTCTCGGGAGGTATTTGGATTCTATAGGATGCAAACATAGTCAATATAAAGGTACTGGCTTACTTTTCGCAACTGGTGTTGGTGAAAAATGTAGAAGTTGGCTGGTTCTGGACAACAATTTATGGTAGCCCAATAACAAAAGAAAAGGAACATCTATAGAATTCATTATGTTTGGCAAGTGAAGTTCATGAATTACCTTGGCTGGTGGTGGGTGACTTCAATCAAGTCTTGTATCCAAACAAGAAAAAAGGGAGAAGAAGTGTGGCTGTAGAGCAATGCAACATAATGCATGACTGTATGAATTACTGTAAGTTGTTTAACTTAGGAACATCGTGTCACGACCCAAATTTCAGGCCATGACCGGTGCATGGACCCAATGGACGCAGTCCACTAAGCCCAAGCAAGCCTATTAATCTGACATATTCATCTTTCCATCATAAACTGCTAAGTCATATATCATAACTTAGAATCGAAATAATATTGAATATTGCCCCTCACACTAGCATACCAAACAAGTGTATATACATTGTCTACAACATGTATCTTAATAATTCACATTAGGTTCATCTATTCATAACAAAAGAAGACTCGATGTCCAGCAAAGAAACTTGACGAATGTACAACTACTAAATGCCGAGACACCTACCAATAGTCGAGTCTACAAAGGTACCTTGACCTAGTTACCAGCTGCCTCGTAATCTGAAAACATGAAGTTGAAAGCTGTGAGTATAAACTCAGTGAGTGAACAAGAAAGGGAACAAGCATACCATAAGGAATGTTTAACGAAATCATGATGCATTCATTTTCTCAAAACAATGCCATTTTTTTGGCTCTTTTAAACCCCTTATGTAAACCCCACATGAGTAAATCACTTTACAAAGATCCATGCTCAACTATGGTACCAAAGAAATGGGAAATATGGCAAAAATCCACAAGTTAGCAAAATGGACAAAAAGTTTCTCACTGCAGTGAAATTCATTCCCGCTGTAGCAAGAACAAGGTCTAGTGAAGGCCCTCAAACCCGAGAGTTTCTCGCTGCAGCAAGGATCAAAACATCAAGAAAAAAGTCTCTTTTTCCCTTAAAACAAGCCATCCTGCTAAAATAACAATAGCAACATGTAACACATGTAAACTCCCAAATTTCAACAAATCAAATGCTCACATATTTGCATTTACAACCATATACCCATCATCATCATGCACACCATCCCATCATCATCATTACCAGCTCATGCGCACTCCTTACTCACACATGGCTAGGTCATCACCGGGTTATGCACACTCCCTACTCGTACATAACCGGGTCATCACCGGGTTATGTGCACTCCCTACTTGCACATAATCGGGTCATCATCGACTTATGCGCACTCCTTACTCGCACATAGCCGAGTCAATATCATTACACAACAATGTATTCATATATATATATATCAACACAATGTGGTAGTGCATGAATCAATAATAGTCACATGTCACAACATGAAAACGATCTATCAAAGCTTGTTCCCAAGGCCCTTATTTTTATGAAAAGTTGGATAATCCATTCAAATGTTTGACAAATACATTATATCCCCAAAACAAGTTTTGAAATGCAAGTCCACTCATCGGTATTAGAAGTAGAAATACTCCTATTTTCAGTCTACGGGTACAATCCTTTACCCGTATCCAATGGCTCACCACCTAGCCATAATCCATGACACATATTCCAATTAAATTATGCCTAACAATCATAAGCTATTTCAGGCTCTATATATATATGATATGAAATGAAAAATGCACAGGTAGCCATCTAGACCTGGTATTGGCCTAAGTCGATTTTTCATTCGATAAATTGGCCAATGCGTCCAATTTCACTCCAACTTGCTCTATTTCTTTTCCAATCCCTCAATTCACCAAGCACAAACTAATTAACACACAATTAGGCAAAATTTATCTTCATTTTTCTTCTTGGAACTTT
>NC_030854.1:4913418-4939073 GCF_000208745.1 Theobroma cacao
ATCCAAGCTTGACACATGGCATGTTTCCATTGGTCCATGTGTAATACTTATCCATTAAGCAATCTCTCTCCACCACATAAAATGTTTCAATTATCCACAATGTAAAATGTTAATGGCTAAAATCCATGGGCATGAGAAGTGTCAGGTGGTGTAAAATTTCAAAAATTCCCATTTTATCCTCGGGTGACAAAATTACCATTTTGCCCCTAAGACATGAAAATCATCAAAATTTTTATTTTCTTGTCATTTCACCCATATTTTCAACATTCATTTATGCTTTAGGCCTTCTTAAGCCATAATATTGTTTAAAACTTACTTTTATGGGCTTATTGAGAAAATGACGAAATTACCCCTAATTAGGGATATCGCGTATATTTCTATCTACGAGTCTATAAAGGTCAAGGTCTCACACATCGGATCCTAAGTATACTTGGTGCAACAAAAAGAAAGGATTGAGCTATACAAGAGTTCGACTAGACAGAGCTTTAAGGTCATGTGCTATTTTTACTAATGCTCATGTGTTAAATTTGCCGAGGACTTACTCAGATGATCATCCCACATTGTTTAAGTGCAAAAACTCTTCACGAAGCCCACTTTGATAAACAGTTTAGATTTGAACTTGCTTGGATGTCCTATCCAAGATTTAAAGACTTGATTAAAGGAAATTGGAAAGTTGAAAGAGTTGATGTGGCCACAACTTCAAAAGAATTATCATTTTCACTCACTAGTTGGAAACATGAAACATACGATAACATCTACAAAAGAAAGAAAAGGGTATTAGCCAGACTTAAAGGAATCTAGATTCAACTAGACAAAAAACATAATGATTTCTTTCAAAATCTAGAGATTTCCTTGGTAGAGGAATATAATATGATTCTTTATCAAGAAGAAATTATGTAGCATTAGAAAGCAAGACTTGATTGGGTGAAATATGGGGACGCTAACACAAAGTTTTATGATGCAGTGGTAAAAGGTAAATAGAGAAGAAATAGGATTTTAACACTTAGAAAGGATGATGACACCTAGTGCCAAAACCAAACAGAAATAGAGAATCTGGTCTTGTAGTTTTACCATAACTTATATAACGATGATGGTGCTCATGTTTCTCTCCCCAAAAATTCAAACTAAAGGTTAAGTGATAGTAAAAGAACAGAGATCGTGAAACCTATTACTCAAGAAGAGCTAAAGCAAGATGTGTTTGACATGAACCTAAACAAAAGCTCGAAGTTTGATGGATTTCCAACATCATTCTTTCAATGAAATTGGGATACCATTGGTTCAGATATATTCAAGATGGTTCAAAACTACTTATAACTCTGGTTCATTCTTAATTGTTTTGAATCACACATTAATAACTCTTATTCCCAAGGTGGAAAGTCTTAAAAAGATAACTCAATTTCGATTGATTAACCTATGTTCAGTCCTAATGAAGAAAATTAGCAAAGTATTGGTTGATCGCTTCAGACCGTTATTGGTTGATATAATAAGTAGGAATCAATGTAGCTTTATACTTGGGAGGCAAGCCACAAACAACATCATATCGCTTAAGAGGCCATTCCCACAATGATGATGATGAAAAAGAATAAGGGAACAATTGCCATAAAAATTGACCTTGAGAAAGCTTATGACAAACTGAAATGGAACTTTTTACGAGAGGTTCTAGAAGAAATTGGTCTTCCATTCGTATGGGTGAACATTATAATGTTTATTGTGAAAATGCCTACATTTTCTATCATTTGGAATGGCAAGACAATAGCTTTTTTCTCACCTACAAGAAGTATTTGAGAAGGTTCACCCTATTTGTTCATCCTTTGCTTGGAAAAGCTTCACAACTAATTGAAAGTGCAATGCATATGGGAGATTGGAAGTCATTACGACTGACCAAAAGGGGTCCTGTGCTCTCTCATATATGTTTTGCAGATGATCTAATGTTATTTGGTATTACCTCAATAAATCAAGTGAGAGTAATGAAGTAAGTTATATCGCAAAGCTTCAAAAGGTAAGTCTTTTAAAGTCTAGGTTCTTTGTCTCTTTGAATATTAGCAGTGCGAGAGCTAACAGATCAAGCGATGTGGTTGAAATACCTTTAACAAAGGCTTTGGGAAATACCTTTGTACACCTATGCTACAAGGGATAACAAAGATAGAAACATACTCAAAGTTGGTTTCCAAGATTAAACTTCGACTAGAGTGGTGGAGTAACAGGTACCTTTCAGTGGCAGAAAGAATTGCACTAGTTCAATCTGTCACTAACACGATGGTAACCTACTTAATGTAAACATCCTTGTTGGCAGAAAACATTATCATAGAGATAGATAATTTGAATCGAAATTTCATCTGGGGTCATATGGGGAATACAAGGAAAATTGTAAAATCTCGACCTTCATAGACATGTAACGAAGGTAGACACGATGACGTGGATTAAAGGTAGTTCTGTCATTATCTTGGTGAACTCCTAGAAGTGGGTTTTTCTAATATTATTAAAGTCTAAGTAAGCCTAAGGAATAAATGAATGATGTATATAATAATGAAATAAAAGAAGAAAATAGAAATAATGATAATTTCCATAATAGGGGTAAAATGGTCATTTTGGGTCTCGAGTCTAAATTTCTATGTTTTCACGAACTCAAGTACCTCTAATCTATTATGGACCTTTTCTCAGTGTCAAAAGAGTAAAAAGTTTGAGCCAAAGAAAAAAAGAAGGCAAAGTTAACTATGCAATGGCATTTTTGTAAATAGGTGGAACTTTAGTCCTCCCTAAGAGTAAATATCTAATTTTTCAGCACTTTCTCCTCACTTCCAGTAGCTTCTTCTTCTTCTTCCCATTTCTCCTCCCCATTTCCAACTTTCCATCTTCCATGAAAGCCATCCTTGAAATCTCCATGACTTTCTCATAGAAACTCCAAACCTCATGTTTTTATACACTTGTTCATAAGATTTTTCGTGTTCTTTCTCTGTCACCTCAAGAGCCCTTAATTGTCTTTCCTCAGTACTTTCTTTCACTAGTTGAACATTTTAGAGAGAGAGAGACTTTCCATAATAGCTTGAAAAAAATACTTTTGGAAAGGAATTCAACTACAAAACCACCAAGGTGAGTAGTGAGTTAGAGTTGATTTTAAGTTGTTGATAATGGCCAATAATTAGATTTGTGGGCTATTTTATTGTTGAAGGTTATTTATTTATTTTTAGTGTGACTAGAATAGTGCAAACTAATGACTAGTTAAATGGTAATTGGAAACTAGTTAGGAATAACTAGTAAGGTTTGATTTAGAAAATAGCTTTTGGAATAATATTTATGTCAATTGAGTTGGTTGTGATGCTATTGTGTGTGAGAGGTTCCAACGAGACCCCACATCTCCACTTGGAGTATTAGTGGAAGTTGAAGTCGATTAAAGAATCAACTAAGACATGTGAATGAACTTACATTTAAAATGTTTTGGAAAATGCATATGTGTTTGAATGAATCATTAAAAATTTTATTTGTTTTTGCTTTAAAATATACCTGGGGAACAAGCCCCAAATGAAATGTTCTTATGTTGTGAAATGTGCAACGTGATTAGTTCATGTGTTCCTATATTATGATGATATGTATGTTATGCCTTGAACGATAATGTTGTGTGTTAATTACAACCAAGCGTGTGCGGTGTGGGAGTGCACATGCCGGTGATGATGTGGTGCGGGAGTGTACATGATGATATTGCCTTGTGCGGTGTAAGAGTGCACATGATGATTTCAGTTATGTGCAGTGTGGAAGTGCACAAGAGCTGGTGAGCCGGTAATTGTATACATGTTTACACATACCATAGAGAGGTTAGGGAAAATATTAGGTGATTGCATTGAATGTTGAATGTTGAAATTGTTAAATGCTCCCAAATTGATTTTCATTGCAGCAAGAATGGATTTTCGTTGTAACAAGAATTCTTCTAACTTAATTGCCTTGTTTCTCGCTGCAGCGAAATTTCATTCTCGCTATAGCAAGAAACTCTCGGCTATATAGTTTAAATACTTGCCTTGAATTTCGCTATAGCAAAATTGCATTCTTGTTGCAGTGAAAAACTCCCTGTCTTGCTTGAATTTTTGCTGTAGTTTTTCACTCTTCAACTTCATTGTTGATCATGGATCCTTCAATACTAAGGGGTTAAATAATCAAAGGTTGGATCGATGCATTTTACAAGAAATTAAACTAAATTGCATTGTTTTTAGCATAAATGCATCATGATTTCTAAATCTTCCTTAACATTTGCTTGTTCCCTTCTTATGTTCACTCACTGGGTTTATACTCACTCTTTTCAACTTCATGTTTTTTAGATTCAGAGGTAGTTGGGACCTAGATTAAGGCGTCCATTTACACTCACCTTTTGGTAGATACCATGACATTCATAGCTGTACTTTCACCCAAAGTCACTGCGCTGGTAGTCGAGAGTCTTTTGCCTGTGTATACGTATACGTGATGTAAATTACTAAGATTCATGTTATAAACAATATGTATATATTTTGATTGATGATGCCACTATGAGTTGGCAATGGGTGGCATTATTTTGGGTTTAAACAAATGCAAGTATTTGATTATCATAGCACATTATTAAAGTACTTATAGTTGAGTATTACGAAATGTGACTTTAGGATTGATGGATGAAATGATGGACAGGAATACATAAAAAGGCTTGCTTAGGCTTAATGGGCTGTGCCCATTAAGCCCATGCACCTGTCATGACTCGAAAATTGGGTTGTGACAAAAATTCACCCACTTAGCTGGGATAAGCTTTGCATGAAACAAGATAAATGAGGTCTACAGATTCAAGACACTAAAAATTTTAATTTAGCCTTACTTGCAAAGCTTGGTTGGAGTATATGGCAACAAAAAGAAAACTTTTTGGTTGAAATTTTGAAAGCAAAATACCTTCGAGACACTGATTTTATGTTAGTATCAATAAAGCCAACTAATTCTCATGTGTGGAAAGGTATATTAAAAAGCAGAATAATGTTTGAGCGAGGCTTAAGGATGAGCATAGCAAATGGTCATAGGACAAAGTTTTGGACAAGTACTTAGTTGAGCTGCAATCCACTTCTTCACTATGCTCTCAAAGATTTGTTAGATATGGAGGTAAACTTACCTATAGCTAGTTACTGTGATGAGTTTGGAAACTGGAACTTGTAACAACTTGTGCAGGAACTACCTAGAAATATCATGTTAATGATAGTGACAGTGATGATTGACCAAGTAAGTGATGAAGATGATAAAGCTCCCTGGCTTCCATCAACCAATGGAATATTCTCTGTCAAATCAGCATATGAATTAAAAATAAATAGCAGTTTCCAACAAGCCAATTATAGGCAACAAATCTTGAAATCTTATAGCTTTAGGAAAGCGAAAGTATTTATGTGGAGATTCATGCATGAATCATTACCAACCATAACCTGATTCAACAAGAGAAGTGTGGACATCTTAGCTTTATGCCCTCGTTGCAAGAACTAGATGGAAATGCATATTCATGCCTGAAGGGACTACCATTCTAACAAGCAACCATGGCTATAGATATATCTTGAGCTCATCCACAGTAATTTTTTCTCCCTTGATTTAAATAGTTGGGTGGTTGGAAATATGAGGAGAGATAAGGTAGTGGAGGGAATACCGTGGGGTACTATTTTCATGAATACTACATGGTTGCTATGGTATTAGAGGTTTTTATATATATTTGATGCTTCCTTTGTTTGGCCAAAGAATGCATAGCAATAAATATGGACCAAATAAAGAAAAGTCTAGGATAATCTAAGGAGAGAAACTTTTTATGAAACAAGAGACCTTAATTGCTTGGAAGTTACCAGCTCATTCTTGTGTACAGCTTAATGTAGATGGAAGTGCTAGAGGGCAACTGGGTATGGTAGTAGCAGGAGGGGTAATTAGAGATGAAATGGGAAATTGGCAATTAGGTTAAATATACAAAATTGGCATTTTTTTGTCACTCCGCGCAGAACTTTGGGCATTATACTAAGGACTAAAATTGTGTTGGGATAGTGGGGTCAAAAAGGTTCAGGTGCAATCAAATTTTTTGATAGAATTCAAAAGATCTCTAACCAAGATTCACAGTTAGATCTAAACACACAGCTAATCAAGCACATCAGGGAGCTATTACATTAGTCTTGGGACTGCACTATATTTCACATCTATCACAAAGCAAATTAGTGCTCTAATTGCATGGCCACTCATAATGAGGATCTACCTCTAAGGTTACATATTTTAGATTCTCCACCAACTAGCATTAGAACAATTTTATTTGTAGATTCTTTAGGCATATATTGGCCTAGATTGATGTAATAAGTTTATTTAAAAATTTTTCTCACTATATAAAAAAATAATAAATACAATGAAAGTTTTTTTTTTAATAATTGGGGGAAGAGGGAAAGAGGGAAAGGTTCACTTGGGCTAACCTACGTGTATACTCGCGCACAAGGTGGGAGGAATATAAATTTTCTCAAGGCTTGACCCGATCTAGTGTTCGCACGAAGCGACTCCTTTTTCTAATAAATACAATATAAGTTGTTATCATTAAATATTCAATTAAAATCAATTTAAAAAATTTACTGACATACAATTTCAACTCAAAACAATCTAAATCAAAACTAATTTGAACTCAAAATAACTAATCCAGCCAATGAAAACATCCCCGACTCAAATTTACAAATTCATATTTATGTTGGATTTGAAATACCTAAAATTTAACCTAACCCACCCATGACACTAGCCTCTATGCAATAGGGTCAAGTTTATAAATTACAATACTAAGAAGGACAAAATCGTCAAATCATAAAAACAAACTGGAAATTCTTTGCCCATTGCTTCTTGTTCTCAAACTCAGCCTATTCATCTGAAGCAAGTTATTTGTGGGACAGGGTTTCCAACAGATTTGTGGTGATAATTAGGTTAAAATCCAGAAACCGGATATAAAGGATACGCCAACGACGTCGTGTTTTGGATGCAAATAGCATCGCAAGTAGTCAACAGATTCAGCAACCTTCCATACAATGTTTATGATCTCATCTTTTCTTTCCTTGGAATGAGAGAATTTATTCGTCTAAGCGTCTGCTTCAATAAATTGACTTTTGAAACATCCAATTTTTTGAAAGTCATAAAGGTTTCATTTTCATTACCATTTCTTAACCTGCACAATATGAAACAAGCAGATCAAAAACATTGCCTGTACAAACAGAGAAAAACACCCTAGCAAGACCCAGAAGACTCAAACAGAGTGGTTAGCACAACTACCCTTTCCAGAAAGCCTGAGTGTGATTTCAGTCCTCACATAAACCTCTAAACAACATCTGATAAATACAAAAAGTGCCATACAATATGCATAAATCCAACAAATAGGGTAGGAAACTGCTATTAACAAAGAACTCAACCACGTCAGCAAATTATCAATCTTTCAAAGCCTCATTAATAAAAACCCACTGAATCCAGCAAACCAGCACCTGCAACTCAATCATTCTCAAAATTCTCAAAACTCCAGATTCATGCCAGCATTCACTCATTCTCAATGTGTGCATATTCAAGTTCAACAAGGCCCGGGTAAGTGATATTACCTCAAGTTTTAGCCACGGTAGATAATTTGTCCTTTGGACCGCCTCTCTCGCCAATGCATCTGCTGCCTCATTGGCAGATCTAGGTATATGCTTGAAACATCCAATTGTCAGGAAAAAGATGAAGAGTTTGTGCGTTACATTCGTTTCCTGATTAACCGCGGCAAGAGGAACATAAACCATCTTTGTATTCGTTGGAATTTGACGGGTTAAATTGCAAAAATATTATTGGTGATGAGAGAATGACCTATTGTGTTAGCACATGGATACATTATGCCGTGCGGTGTAACAGAAATAGCTATTAGTCGCTTTAGCTTGCCTCTTTGCCTCCTCAGCTATAGAACATTGAAGTGGATGGCAATAAATATGAACTGCCGATGATTGCATTTTCCCTCTTCAACAGGGTTTGTAAATCTCTGGAGCTTAGTTTTGAAGGCTAATTCAATTTGTGACGAAAGGTCCTCTGCCAAATTGCTTTCATGCCTTTGCTATCTAAAGGATTTATGGATTAAAAATATTAGTGGCATTTGAAACTATGGAGGTGAAAAGTCCATCTCTAGAGAGTTTTAGGTTTGTGAAAGTCAATAAAATAAAAAAAATTACAATTTAAGGATATGTTGCAAGCGTTTTCAAACCCTGAAACTAGTTTGGAAACTTGATAAGTGCTTTACTGGAGCATCGTTGAGAATTTCTGTACCAAATGTTTAATATTTCAGGTGGGAGCAGGACTTTTTTTTCTCGATCAAGATAATTTCATTTCATTCACCATAAAGTAATTACATTCTTGGCAAGGCCAAATATGATCAATCAAATGGTCATTGAACCAGCAATCCTACAAGAAATCACCAGCAAACATAAAATAACACGCCTTCCGCGGTCTAACAAAACTAGATACAACCCATCCAGCTATCGAATCAATATAAAAGAAGAAACATTCTGCTCTCAATTCGAAGCCCTGTAATTCCTGGAAATAGGTGATAAAACGTGACAGCATCTCATCCAAATTTAGCAGAAAACATCAACAACCAATCAACTATAACCATAGCCAGGGAGGGGACTTACGTAACAGCTTTTGTTTGCATGGCTTTGCAAAACTTGATGTTGCCAGAATTTTCTTGGCGCACAAGAAAGTTGATACTTTTTTTTCTGAAATGTATAAAGAATTTATTAGAAGATAGAGAAAGGTAGAAGTGCAGGAATCTCAACAGAGTAAAAATAAAACTATCTTAAAAGAGTTGGAGAATTAAAACTGAAATAAGCCACCCGCTAAACAAGTATCAAGCATAAGAAATGACAAAATGAAGCTTGTAGCAAACCAGCAACGACACCATACAGACTTCTATGATGCTCGGCAGCGATTACAGTAGCACTTAGATTCGAAAATAGAGCAGAAGTGAAAGACTTGACCAAAAAAACTACCACAGCAGCTTATAGATTGGAAGGCAAGAATTTGGTGCATAGATGGAGCACCAGATCATAGGCAAGAAAGAGAATCAATCGCCACATAGCAGTTGTGAAAGCATTTGCCAACGTCTCAACAGGACCAGCCTTTCAATGGATTAAAGAGTTTTTAGAGCTTCCATATGCATGATACGTTTCCTTAACTTCCACGGCGATGATTGAGGATTTAAAACCTAGTTTACTGCATTGAGAGAGTTGCTTTCTATCATTAAGTAATATGAGTTAACTCATTTTTGAGATCGCAAACATAATGAAGACTTCTCTAATAGCAAGCAACTTAATAATAATTGGCAGTACACACTAACTTTGAGTACGTAAGCTTGATAGAATCAACCTCATTGCAACGCCCCGCCAATTACAGCATCTCTGGGTTTCCCTCTTGACGAGCCATTGAAATCAAATTTAAGGAAGCCACACAAAGGACAGGCCAAATAGCTCTGGCTATCTTCAGTTTGGCATTCTTGGGACCAAAATTTATATGCGGCGATCTGTCGTTTAAGTAGTAGCAAACATCTGTATCTTTGTGCTAGCTTAATAAATCTATGTTCTGCTGCATTAAGGAGTTATTTGTCTTCTGTTGATTTGTTTCCTATTCTTGCTATATTAAAATAAAAGGAAATTGTAAGAATTAACCCTTCTTAAAAGGTCATTTTAAAAATAACCTTTAGCATAAAGATAATTATTTTAAGCCAACCATGAGTTGACAAAAATGACCTTCAATACATTTCAAAGAAATTAATCTCCCGAGATCTCCCTTGCTCCGGCCATGTAGACAAATTAAATGCTCTGTCAGCTCTCTCATATCCATCAACTCTCTCAGCACCCTTAATACTCTCAAGTCTCTCTTGCCATTCAATTGTCTCTAATTTGAACACCACCGTCATCACACTTTGGTCTATCTCTCACCATCTCTCCATACCATTGTCAATATACAGACCTAAAAGCAGATATGACATCAAGGCATGTTATTCAAGTTATTGTTTATCACAAAAACACAACGTTGATGCAAAACCCACTTCATGCATGTCATAAACTTTGGGTGGAAATTAAAACAGTGCACAGAGTTGCACACGGCATGCGTGTATGCATGCAATAGCTGTAATTGAAATGGCATATAAAAAATATATTGAAATGGCATGGCATGTAGTAAACATGGCAAGTAGCAAAATCTTTGAAAATGGCATGTAGAAATATTTGTTTTGGAAACCACGTGTAGCATACTATTTTTGAAAATGGCATGTAGCATAATTGTTATGCACATTGCTTGTAACATAGTGTGAACATTGCTTGTAACGAACTGTGTTTAAAAAATGGTGTGTATAAAAACTTTTTAGACATGGCGTGTGGCTATATTTTAGAATATTGCGTCTATAGTGATGTTTATAAATTGATTTTACTTTTTTGATTTAAGAGATTATAGAGAAAGATGTAAACACGTTATGTTACGTGTAACAAAACTTGTTTGTGAATAGTTAAAGATGTGTGAAGTGAGGTTGCTATCATCATACAATACTTTGTAATTTGTGGGTTTGAAAAGAGAAAAGAAAAGAATAGCCGCGTTTGTTATGTAGGGAAAAAGTAAGGCCACTGTTTACCATGTATTGTTTGATGTCGAAAAAACTAGTATCGGACCAAAAAATCATATCATAATATTTAAAGTAAAGCCTAGTTCACCTGGATTCCAACATGAGATAAAAATCAAATTTTGTGGGGTGGCAACAAGTTGAATGCAGATCAAACATGCAAAATTTTTTAGAAAATGGCGGGTAAAACAACATGTTTTCAACAGAGAGTGTAGCACAATTTTAGGACATGACATGTAGCAACATAATGTGTAAATTGACTTAGACACTCATTTTTTGTTTTTAAATTTCAGCAGCATGCCAATTCTGTGACTTGTGATAAGACATGGTGGTCATTGAGTCAATGGCATTTATAAGGGCAGCGACTCACAAATAAGGGAGGTTAGGAGTGATTTGTTGTTTGTGGGCCTGATGGAGCTAGTTGAGGATGTTGTTGGAGTAAACTCACAGAATGATAAAATCAAGTTACATGAATTGATTAGTACACCCGAAGAGCTATCACAGCCAATAATCAAGGATGATGAGGATGTTGTGTTATTTCTACTAAAGCAATGTACGTCATCGTTAAGGAACGCCATACAAATGTTAGAGCAAATGTTATAGTACTTGAAGAAGCTGTATAACATGGTAATCAGTTCAATCAAATTGAGATTTTGATAATTCTATTTTATAGGATTATTTTAGTCTAATTGTTTTATTAAATATTAGCTAAGTCCTCAATTTTTAATTATAATTTACTTATTTTTAATTGTTTTTATAATTAGTTTATTTTTAAGTGAGTTATTTTAATTTTATGTTATTTCTTTTAATTTGGTTATTATTTATTAGTTTTTTTATTTTTCTTATGAACTAAAGGAATTCGACTTAATTTTGAAAAGTAAGGTGTTGAAAGACCTAGAAGTTTGTTAGCATATGCTTTAGTGTTTTGGCCATAACTCGTGCTACAAGACTTCAAATGATGCGATTCTTAGACCATTGGAAAGCTAAAAGACAAAGCTACAACTTTTTTAAAGATCACTTTACAACTTCTACCTCAAAGATAGAGAAAATTGCATCAAAAAATGGCTGGATATACTGTGTTGGGAATGTAAATTTTTAAAGACTGATAATTGATTTTTTAGGCCTCTCATTACACTTTTAAGCCCAAATAAATCATAGGTCAACTTAGGGAACTACAAGTTAAGTTTATTGGTATAATAGGATACTTTTAAGAATATTAAGGTAGACAACTTTTAAGGAGACTCAAGAAGCTAGAAGTTGAGGTTGGAACTTGGAGAGCAAGGCGGCAAATATTTGTTTTGTTTTCTTCCTTGGCTTTTATTTTTCTTGTTACTCTCAATGGTTGAAGTTTATATAATGTTATTTATCTTTGCAATCATGAGTAGCTAATTTTCATTTTCTAGGATTGCAATTGAACTCACATGTAATTTAAATTTTTAATCTCTTTCTTACTTATCTTTAATGGGATTTGAATTATTTATTCCAATTTGCTCTTAATGCTTTTAGTTGCTTGGCCACCAATTAAATTGATCTAGGAACCTAAACAAACTTGGAAAAGGGAGTTTAGTATAGACTATAATTGGGATAGCATATGATCACATCAATTGATTTGCATATAGGATAGGGATATACCTATAGGCCATATGTAGCTAGATTAGAGCCTACAGTTAATGAATTTGTTTTAATTTCAATTCACATAAGGGTATAGTGTTTTGGTTAAAATAGATATTTTTATAAGATGAGTCGGAAAACCCTTATAAATAATTTAGAACTCTAGTTTAGCAATTTAACCCATTGAAATAAGTTAAAGAATAGAGGTAAGATTTAGATGAAGTGTGAGGGATATTGTAATCCTAGGCTTATTTGATTTGATATTTACTAAAAGTTATTATTANCTAAAGTTATTATTATTTTGATTTTTCTTAGTTTAAATTTTGGTTAAGTATTTTTAGTTAGTTAATTTAGTTATTTGATATTGATTGTTTGGATAAGATTAAATTGTTTTAATTTTAGTATTACTAAAATTTTATATCAATTCTCTGTGGGATCAATACTCTGTTTGCTTATATACTATCTATTCGATACGTATACTTGTATAGTAGAATTTTAACTAACAAGTTTTTGACACTTCTTCACATATACCATAGCATTTAGTCCCTAACCCACAACAATGGCATTTGATGTATGCACATGAGTTTATGCAGCCTGGTACATACGCAACATTCTCACAAGAGTTGGTTGCACAATTTCGATTAGCATGCGCATCGAACCAATTACTTGCTTTTGTCCCACCAATGCAATTGTTAGGTAAAAATGTAGAGGGTGTAATATAGTAAAATGCCACACGCCATCACACCGGTTAAATGCAACACGCCAATAGTTACAACGGCTATATCCAAAAGAAACAAGAAATGATCGTTAGGCCTCGAGGAAGACAATCAAAATGACACCTATCTAAATGTACCCTAACCCAATACAACTAACATACTAAAATGACAAGCGAAAGAGACGTTTTGTCTAACTTATTTTGCAACTAATCAAAATGCCATAACATCCTGTATTTTTAGTTTAAAATAACATGGTAAAGGAAAGAGCTCTCCATTTTAGTCACCATTTTCGTTTATTCTTAAAATCCAATTGTTCTTTCCCTTCAAATCTATGCTACTCAAAATACTACAAGTATAGCCAGGTTGATGAATATCTTTCAACAACATTTCCCCTGTTTAATACTTTTTTACGTACTAATTTCAACAAAAGGGGAAACCTGACTATCGCAGACATTTAATTAAGTTATGAACTCTACATATATTCAATTAAAGTAAATATATTTCGAAATGCTCATTCAACTGAGCTTTGTCAGTTTTTGGTTCACCCTCACACCTCGGGTTCACCCTCACAACTGTTTGAAAACATTTCTAAAGCAAAATCCTTCTACTTTTTGGCAATCATATTCTGTTTCACTTTGATTTGTCCCTATAGCAAAATGTCTTCAATATATGCAATAGCAAACATACCGCAACTGTAGCGATTGCTCTATCGATGTATTGCAGATTTTGGGGGCATTATCTCCAATGGCATCAACGTTAAATCTCATTTCTTGCATCATGTATAATTGAAATACCCAAATTGGTGGCATATGAAGGCATCAACGTACTAAGGCAATGCATCTGATTCTGACTTAGTCCGGAGCCAATAGTAGTAGAAGGTTGTGCAGAGTCCACCACCTTTATCCTTCAATTTCCCAAGTCGATCTTCGCAAGAACCCAATACTCATCCACATTACATGGTGTGAGAATGTAATCGATATCTGTCCATTTTCCTTCGTAGGTTGGCAGATCACCGTGCACATAAGACACCAACTGAAGCAAAATTTACAAAGCCATGGGGTCAAACTTCTCCCTTATTGAACACTTAACATATGGATTATGCCTTGTGAAATATATTAAAAGTTGTTAGCCTTCTGTAACTACAACACATAAAGATATTATCATAATTACAGAATCATCAATCCTAAACTTACGAAAGATGCCATATCAACCACGCAATAATGCTTGCTAGAGAAATTTGACTTCAACCTTGTAAGGAGCTTGTAAATGATGCTGACGCATGCGTCATTTTGTTCATACGTCATCTGGTTATCAAGCATCTTTAATTGCGTGAAAAACTCTAGACCTTGATCCCTTAAGATCCTAATGTTGAACATGTGCATATAATATACAGGAAAAAAAGATGGTCAAATTCATTTAATTCAAAATGCACATGCATGAAATGTCAATTTTGTACCTTACCTCACCTGTTCATCTTTCTTGAACTATTCGTATGTTGTGGAGATTGCGTTCTTCTAATCTCAGTGGTGCTACAAAGGATCCACGTATGAGCTTACCTTGTATTGGCTGGCCATTCTCACCCGTGCCGCTTAAGTTGGATTTATAAGTAGACTCTTATGCTGTTGGACGTAAAATGATGCTGGTGACAACGTTGGTGATGTGCTACCTTTAGACTGCCACATTAGTGTCTTCTCATCGAGATCTATGGAATGAGGATTAGGTGCGCTCCGAGCGTCTAGGATGTATAGGACCACTTGCAGCATCTCAATGGCAGTTACGTCCTTAGGAAGTGTTTCATTATTCTTGACCTCTCGAACATCTACTTCGTTGACATGCGAGTCTGCGGTAGGCACAACGTTTCCTTCAGCATCAACGTCATTATGGTGATCACAATCATCAGCTTGACGCTCTCCATCACGACTATGGGTCCAGTCACAAGGTGCTTCTTCATCCTGCCCATGCTCATCTTCGTCATCACCATGCTGTAAACAATGAGGTTAAACAGAAGCACCGCCTTACACAATTAGCGAAACGAGGAAAAACCCCTAAACCCCAAATATGTTAACAAAGAAAAATTATAAATACCCTAAACCCTAAACAGTCAACCATAAACACATAAACCATAAACCTCAAAAACAAGACAAAAATAATAAACTCTTCCATTTACATTAATGCTATCCAGAATCTGACCAACAATCCGATCCTCTAATGAATTATCTGCCTTCTGTAATGAATGCATTGCGTTCTCCATTGACTTCATTGCCTTCTTGAGCTAAAGGCAATGTCGACTCTACCTCCGCACAAGCCGACACAAGTTACGGACTCTGAGTTCATTGTCATCAGTTGTCATCCCCTTGGTTAGTTGTAATAAGAGCAATTAATGTGTTAGTAGCTAGTCAAGTAGGGAATTGGACAATTAAAAATTAAGAATTCTATGTACTAAACAGTGGATTTGAACCAATGTTCATCTCAGAATGACCTTTCCTCGTATGCATCTAAGGACTAAAACTAAGAAGTGGAGGAGATAGACGTGTATGTGTCTGATTTTCATGCTAGAAAAGGAAGATTGATTGACAATGAGACGCTCGACACCCTTAGACGTGGTCATCATCTGGATGTGTGACAGTGCGCCTCCACTTAATGAGGCCAGATGCTCTTTTCTCCTTTAGCGCTCCTCCTCAGTCTTCGCTCAAGACCCTAGTCGGCTCGATCCACTATATGTCCTATTGGCATGTATTGTGCTCCTTCAGATAGAGAGACCACTATGTTTGACCAATATTCTTGCATAACCTCATCCGGTTCGGGTTCCAACATTTCGTGTGCCCACAACTGTAAAATACGTACCTTGCTATTAACAAATGAAAGATAGTATGCAGATGAACAATCTATATATGTAGATTTTCACTCACCTTTTGACATGCTTCCAACATTTGCATCACCTTGTTAAACTCATTCGACTTCTGATTCCACTTCCATCTACACATGCATGGGTAAACGTTCTCATTTGGATGACCAGGAACAATTAAATTTTGGAATGCCAAGATAGCCTCCATTGCCCAAAACTATAACTCAATTGTAAACATTATAATCACTTAACTAATACTTCACATGCCACACTAAAATATATTAGTATAAAAGTAAAAGACAATTTTAAAAAATTATCGTGCAGTACTTGGATCGCCCAAGGAAAATCATACAGGTTGCAGTGTAAATGATCTCACTTGTTGGAGGTTTTGGGAGGAACTTTGAACCCTTTAAATAGGTAGCCCTCAATCAACCTCCATACATAGTGACCCCATGGGAAGGCATTCCAAGTGTCAATGTCCTCAACCAAAGCCAACAGCTAAAACATCACCCATCTTCGGTAGTCTTGGCTGAATAAAATATTATTCGCCATCAAGATAAGTGTCATCTTTATTACGTCTCCTGGTTGCTCAAAGTTGCCTCCCCGAAACGTATCAAACAACTCTTGTATATTCAAAGTGGGACGACTATTCTAGTATCGCGTGTGAATGCCTCCGAGGACGACCTCGTATGATCGAAGGAATATATCCAGCAATGGACCAAATTTCAATCCTGTAATGAGGTAGAACTCTTGCTTAAAGAACAACACCTTTGTCTTCCCAATTGCAAACCACAACTCATGCTCTTGAGATTCAAGTTCATGGATTCGACGAACCATGATGTGCTACATAAAACCAACACAGAAGTAGCTTTGTGAATGGAAGTCCATTAGCATGCAGCATGCCAAAGCACATATGTGTCACTTCATCATATTCATTCTTATCTAAAAGCATTTTATTGATGTAATGCAGTTGCGACCACTTACAATGGGTGTTAATTTTGACGTTGAAGGCCCAATTCTCCCTTGCCACAACAAAAGATGCATCAAGGTTATCGTACTCTCTCAATTCCATCTATAAAATAAATCATCTATATAATGTAAGTTACATGCCATAAACATTAAACCCATTCAAAGCAACACATCAGGTTTAAAAATATAGTGTTGATACAAGCTCAGTAGAGTACTTAAAATGTTTTTACGTGCCTAAAGAGATGTCAGTTACATGATGTAGTTCTCTCAAAAAAATTGGTAAGGTGAATGGGAATGAAGGTACACTGAATACTAAGCCTAACAAATTAAGAAGAGAAAATGAAAAATATATAATATCTAATTGCGTAATTTCCTAAACCCATACATTTCCTAAAGCAACAGAATCATGAAAAAACCCACTCAAAAAAAAATATCACCGTTCACCGACTCACTTCTTCACACAGTTAAGAATGTGTTGTTGTAACAATCAACTTCCCTCAGAACTTGGTGTTAAATGTTGGTGCGTATGGGAATGAGGAAAAATGAATTACTCAAAGCGTTTCTATTCTCTGCTCTTAGTTCACCCTTGCGTTTACAAATGAGTAATAAAAAACAAAGGCATGTTGAATACCTCACTGCTTATATACATGGATGCGAATTTAAAACGATTTAAGGCCATTTTGTTCCTAAATCCCTTTTTATTAGTTATAACGGTAAAATTTATGGCATGTCACATAATCTCACCATGGCATGTTAGACAAGACTTTTCAACATGATGTCTAAAGACCATACTTTGATGTGTCTAAATAATTTAACCTCTTCTAGTAACAACAACCTTAATCCTAGACGACGTGTAACAACTTTGTTTCAACATGCTTCAAAGAATTTTGTTAGTTAACCCTAGAGTGTAAAAACCAACTTTTCTTATCCCTCGCGTCTTCTAACCCACTTTATCTCACATTATCCACATTCCTTTGTTTTTTGTCTCATTGCTGTCAAATTAGGCAAGCCTCATGTTGACACAATCACTGAGGCTACTACAAACGTCCTCCAATCTTCAATGACAATTGCTTCAGTGTCTTCTTTTTTTTCCCCCAACTTAAAAGACTTTTCTTTATCATTTTTTTTCCTTCACAACACACAATTGCATTTGTCCTTTTGTTTTGAAGTTAAGGGTATGATTATCCAACATGGCATTTACCAACATTGATCACTTGTAACGTTCTTCTTTCATCGTCCAATTAAGATACATTTCTTCCAATGTAACTTGTTGATTTTTTAATTTCTTATTTATGACATCTACACAATTTGCGTTATGATTAATTTATTCCCCGAAATGCATCAATCGACACTATTATCACAATCCATGGATACTAGTCAAATGTTGGTAACTGCCATGCCAAATTTCTAACTTACATGACATGCCAACCTTCTATATTTTGTCAATTACACGCGTGACCTATATATTTGGTCAGTTACCCGGCTATGCATAAATATACCTTGTTATTACATCACATTCTTAACACCATTCTAAATAAAGGTATCCCTATTTATGTAGCTAAGATAATGATTCATTTATAGTCAAAATAAGTTTCATAACTCGAAAAGAAGAAAGAGCAACATGCTTTTACCCAAAACAAAAGCCAAAATGTTAGATAAACATATAATTTCTCCTTGTTTTATACTATACTATAGTATACCCTGAAATAAAACTTCATACTCAATAGCGTACACAATGCAAAATAATTAAACATATGTATATCCACAAGGTCTAAATTAAAAATTTTAGAACTACTACCTTATGGGATATTTGTACCAACTATATTTCTAAACTCTTGCATCAACAAAAAAGAATTGGTGAACTCACCCGCATTAACTCATCATTGAACTCAAGTGTTCAAATAATGGTCATTCCATTAAACAAATTACTTGCACCATCAACGTTTAACCCATCTCCGAATTCGATCAGCCATTAAGGCTAAAAGGATAAAATGTTCGTCAAATTTCACCATAATCATATAAATTCCATTTACTCAATCAGGTTTGAAAAGTTTTAACTCCGTAAGACTTTTAAAGTAACAACTATACCGAATAAAGAACTTTTCATGTGCATGCCATCCCGACAAAAGGTTTCGAATTGAATCATCATCATTGACAAGTCTACACCGCCATTACCCATAGTTTTCACACTTAAAAACGATACGTTATTCGCGATGCTCATAACAATACTAGCATAAACATGTAGCTCTAATTTCAGGACTGTCTTATTTTTAAAGAGACTAGGACATAGCAAACCCCCACAATCCTCTCTTATGGACATTTGTAAATAAAGTTGTTCCACACTTCCTATAATACAAGACATGTAATACACCCAATAAGTCAATAACCTTCAAGATTGGGTATAATCAATAATAGAAAAGAAACTGACGGATTACGAAAACCTCCACCTACTTGACAAAATAAAGGGCGAACTACATCTGTTGTAGGAAGCAATGACAGTATTTCACACACCATTGATTCTAGTACAGAAATGCGTCTTTGATGTTACTATCAATGTTGTTATTGCCTTCATGGCGCCAACTGGTGTTTTTCGTGCTCTTCGCTCAATTGCTCATTAGGGGATTTTGATTTTCACTTCTTTTCAATGAAACTCATCTAGTTGAAATGATCACAGAGGGTTCAACTCCCTTTTCTTCAAATCAATTTTGGTCGTACGCCTAACTTAAACACTATAATTTCAAAATTCTATACCCAAGGTTTCACATTGCCTTTTTTTTTTATTTTTTTAGAAAACAAGTGTTCTCGATTGGGGAAAAAATGGCATCTTCTTTTATAAAAACATGTTAAACAAACTTACTTGACACCCATTTCCCACAAAAAACAAAATTACATGCAAATAGTTGAGATAATTCTAAGTTTTGCTTAGCAATTTGTCTTCAAGATGACCTCTCAATGTCTTTAAAACCCAATGCAGAACAAGTTAAATTTTATTACACGCCAATCTAACTTATTATAAGCCATGTAGTCATATTCTTGCTTGCTACATGCCAACCTAACGATATTTGGTTGAAACATGCTATGCGTCATAACAAAGTTGCCACACGACTCATGTAATCACTAAATTCAATTAATCTTCAACTACCGATAAGAGACATGAAGATTAATCCTTTGACTTTTTCTCTTATTTTCCTTATTTCTACTGGTTATTATGTATTAAATCTCCATTGCACTAGTTCATTGATTCTAGGCAGTATGATGTTGTTCAAGAGACCGGCTCATAACTAACCCTTAGGGATATCATGTTCCTCTTCTTCTTTCTCCTTTTTTAGAGTCATATAGTACCAAGAATATATGCTTTCACCTCTTCCTCTGTTGGAGTCACCATGGCTAGTTCCTCCATTTATTTCACCTTAGCATTCTTGTACTCTTTGAAATCCATCTACATCATAATACAATCCTGCACATGTAAACTACACGCATTGAGTAGTTAACCATAGAAGGTCCACGACATTTACAAACATATTTCTTTTATTACACGCTTTGTATAATATCTATTTTGTTACATGAACTTTATAATTTATATTTCGTTACAAGCCCTGACTAATTTTGATTTTGTTACATGCCCTAACTAATTTCTATTTTGTTACACGACATACCTTTAATCTAATTTTTGTTACACGCTATTTTTAAATTTCATAACATTCTGAATGCAATACATTTAATAGTATGTTGTTACACGCATTTCCTTAAGGATATCTGCCTTCACCTCTTCCACCATTGGACTCACCATGACCGGTTCCTCCACTTATTTCACCTCAACATTCTCGTACTCTCTGAAATCCATCTATATCAGAATACATTCATGCACATGTAAGCTACACGCACTGAACAGTTAACTAGATAAACTCCACGACATTTACAAACATATTTTTTTTGTTACACGCCCTGTATAATCTTTATTTTATTACATGCACTTTATAATTTCTACTTTGTTACAAGCCATAAACAATTTCTATTTTGTAACATGCCTTGACTAATTTCTATTTTCTTACACGCCTTGAGTAATTTCTATTTTATAATACACCATACCTTTAATCTAACTTTTGTTACATGTTATTTCTAAATTTCATAACATTCTAAACGCAATACATTTAATAATACGTTGTTACACGCAATGCCTCAAACTCGTTGGTTTCAACACACCATATTCATGCAATCTATGAAATCATCGATTTGTTACACGCACTACCTATTTTCTCTACATATGCTACAACATTCGAACCAAATGGCCATGCCGTCTAATATCTCTGACAATTTCCACAACTTCAAACAACACCAATGTCGTTTAACAACAAAACCCTACACCACATTCTTAACCAATATGGCATTCAAATCACTAAACTCACTCAAAACCCAAAACAAAATTCAACATTACCTAATTACCCTATGTTGCTAACTTCTTCCCTGTCACTGTTAACTTTGCTCTTAACTTGTTCGTACACTTCCCTATCTTTCAAAATGAGTGAAACGATCGTTTAATATTCTGCATTGTATACCTACCATTTCTGTTTACAACAATGTCTAATAAATCAAAGAAAATCATTGTCATATCTTGTAACCAGATGAAGGTTTTACTTTTAACAAATTGTTCTAAACCAAATTCTAGCCATATCTATTTTTTTCACCTATCTGCATGTGTATGATAATGCATATGATTGAGAAGGTTTCATTTAAAGGCATTTTTGTTCAAAAATCTTTTCTCTTGGTTAAAACAATCAAAATTATAGAGAGACATTTTTCCAAAAACATCTTATATTTGATGACTTAAAATAATTTTCTACCATGGTAGTGGATGGTACTTTGCTTGCCTTAGGAAAAGTTTCAGTGAGAGAAACCCTATTTTTCTTTTATGGGGAAAGGAGATTTTGCTCAAAATGTGGATCATGTCTTGGAATGTGTGCGTTTGGGGTAGTTGTATTGAAGCATGCACAATTAGAAAGTTGAACCAAATAGGTAAGGTGAGTTCATTATGTAGCAAGAGAAAAAAATTGGATCATCGAAAAATTGTAGCACATTAGATGAAGTTGATTGGCTTGCAGCACCATCAATGGGTAGATTTGGGAGATTGTTTCGATGCTATTGTGAAGGACGCTTTGGCTAACTCTTTAGCTTGCTTTGGTGTCAACCGCAATGATACTTTCTAAGCTTGGTGGTAACTTGTGCTGTATTATTCATGCTTTGGAAAGGTTTCTCGTGTTGATGTCGCTTAGGTGATATCTCCCCAGTTCCTATAAAAGGAAGATTCACTTTAACTAATGGTATTTGTTATCACTTGATTGCGCTTTCTGCTTATTATGTATTTCCAAGAGGGTGGCCTTTATGTCGTATTGTCAATTTTAATGTTGTAGTCATTTTTGTAATGATTTAGACACAATAATATTGTTAATATCGTCATTTTTGTAGACTCAATAGTAAATTCCTATTAACTGAAGGAAAAGATTTCAATACCCTAAGCCCCAAACAAACAAAAAAAAAGCAATTAATGCAAATTTCGTATCACAAAGATTTAAAAGAAACAAGTATAACTTGAAATTTATGGGAATGTACAAGCTCAAAAAGTCATTTTGGTCACAAAAGCAAATCCAATAATTGAAAAAGATGAGAAATCAATCAATATTTGAAAAATCAAGAAAATTTTTTAAAAAAAAATCAAGAAGTGTGGGCTCATCTTTTAGGTTTGGGTTGATTTTGAACCTCCATTTCAAATAACTAACACTATAAGTTGGGAACATAAAGAATTTTATTTAAAAAAGTTAAAACCAAAACTACCTTCATTAACTTGAAACAAACTGCAAGAATATTTCTCATTTTTGTCAACTTCTCATTCATTCTATTCTAGAAAACAATATAAAAAAATCAAATATGAGCAGAACATTTAAATGAAATTGTATATAGGTAAAATGTGATAAGCACTAAATCTCTACACCTTCATTTACTTTCTCATACCCTATTTTAAAAGACAATATTAAAAAGAAACTAAATATGAACACGATATTTAAATAAAATTGTATAGAGGTTATTATCCTACCTTCTTTTTTTGGGGTTTACAGTAATAGTATGTTACAAATGATATATGAAAACCCAACAAGTTCATTATATCAAATAAATATATGAATATTCATCCTCACACACACATAAAGCATATTTATGTTTTTTGAAGATATAAAAAGTTGAAATTCTTTTACATTATTAAAATATTAATAAAACCACTTCAAAAGTCAATCTCTTTTTTCTTTGACTTTTTCAATTATGGAGAGTCTACATTCACAAATAGCGAATAATAAGCATAAATAGCTAAGATCACTACTTGTAACTCTAAAAGATAATAACAAAGAAAATTTTAAAGAAAATGTGATAATTGAAAATAAAAATACTAGGAAACAATCAATTATTTGTTGACTCTATGTGTTTTTTATGATAACAAAACATTCTTATTCATTAGTGTCTAATTACTTTATTTAATTGTGTAGGAAAAAGTTTAAATCCCTTAATATATCTATTATTTGGAAGCAAGTCAAGAAGCTTGCTTAATTACAAGATAAGTAATCAGTTAAAGAAGCAAAGAGGAAAAAACTTAATTTAGACAAAATGATGTTCACTGATTAACAAGGAGCCTTAATCTCTTTCAAAAAAAAAACATGGAGCCGTAATCAGTTAAGGTAGTGATTGACGCTACACTTAAGTGAGACAAAAAGCTTCACCAGTTATCAGAAGGCTTAACTAATTAAGGGAGTGTTAGACAACAAACAAAAAGTTCTTAACTGGTTAACCAAAGGGGTTAATTGGTTAAAGCTCAAATTGAAGCACCTAAAAGCGCCAAAATTCAAATTTAAAGTGACATTAACCATTAAAAGGCACCAAATGAAGAAATTTAAATTTGAAGATTTCTTAATCGATTGAAGCGTATTTTAATTAGTTAAGGATAAAGAGAGAAAAGCTTCAATCAGCTAAAGGAAGCATTAATTATTTGAAAGAAGGCTAATGAAAAACAGTGCTTAAAAAGTGTCTCAAAATAGAAAGTTCCTAATCGATTAAAGCCACATTTAACCAGTTAACACAGTAAAGAAGACTACCAAACAAAAAAAGCTTAATCAATTAAAGTTTATCTTTAACCAATTAAATGTTCACTGCTACCACATTCGAATTTAAGCACTAAAAAACAAAATAACAATTAGAATGGTTTTAGAGTTATTTCTAATTATCAGAATCTATCTTTAATGGCTAGAAGCTATTTTCAAAGTAGTTAAAGGGTTTGTTAGAGATAAAAGAGAAGACACCAAGAGTTTGTTAGAGCCTAAAGTGCAAAAAAACCTTCTTTTTTACACTTGTATTCCAATCCTATCTTTGTAAAAGTGTTTGAGCTTGAACTTATACTTCTTAGATCAACTAAGTGATCATTTGTATATTATCTTTTTCTTTTTTTTTTTCTTGTTTGATTAGAATGTGCAAGGCACTCTAAGGGTTGTTGTAAGGATTTAGAGTTTGGGTTACAAGCTCATCTTGTAAAAGCATGGTGAAAGTTATACTTCTTAGATCAAGTAGTAGATGTAGGTTAAATGGACTGAACAAAGACAACTCAATAACTTCAAAGATTTAAAGCGAAATATTCAAAAGATGTCTTTTTTATTGAAATTAAGAAAAAAATTATTAAATTTTTTTTCTTCTAACTTCTTGTGATGCAAAATTTCTAGTTAAACTTTTATAATCAAGTTTTTCTAATATTTCTTTAATAATTTTTTATTCATTAATAATTTTTTATTCATTATTTTTATTACTTGTAAAAAATTTATTAAGTAATCTTTTTCAAATTTCTATTAAAATTGTAATTTTTTTGTTAAGCTTTAAATAACTAAATTCATATTTTTGATTTGACATATTCAAACATTTATTATGATGTACAAAAATATTTAGCTATTATGATTATCTTATATTTTTTAAATGGTTAATATAAAATCAATAATCAAAATTTTTAATTCAAGTAAATCAACTATCACATAAAAAAAAGATAATATAATAATATAATATAAACTCTAAGTTAAAGTAAAAAAGTATGCAAAGATTAGAACAGTAGTACCTTATTATTGAATATTTATTGCAAACAACAAATAAGGCTTACGGCTTTATGAAAATTATAACATAACAAACTTATGGAGGAAAATTGAAGTTAAAGGAAGAAAGAGCAAATGAAGAAAAAGGAAATCAAAAGTGGATATTATAAATTGAAAAAAATTTGGTTTTATATATAAGAAAAAAATAACTGCTGAAAAAATTAATGTCACGACCCGGAACCTCCCTCAGACCCATGACAATCGCAGCGACGTCTCGATTGACACTCATTATCCGGAATGCCAACCGGAACCCCGCAAGGATCACATATCAGTTTTTTTTTCCTTTCCTGTGAGCAATCATTGTTAAATATCGAGTTTTTAGAGAATATACACTATTTTAGATCAAAAACAATCAAAATAAAATTTTCGCCACACATGGGTATTTTGGTCATTTTTTTCTCAAAAATTTCGAAACTGGCTAAAACGTAATATACAAGTACAAAATACATAATTCATATTCAAAATGAGTTTAAAAGTCTAAAATCTTCATTTAAAACGAAATTACGGTTATTTGAATATAATAAGAAAATAAAAGAAATATTAAGGGAAATATTCTATTTTCTTATAAAACAATATTTATAGAGTTATACGTGAATAATTTTTATAGCGTAAAAGCTAAATAAATTTATACATACTGAAATACAGTAAGCCAAAATATTTAATTTAATTTACAATAACAAGAGGGCCCCCGAATAAACAAAAGTAAAGAGGACTGTGAACCTACG
>NC_030854.1:4941674-4943408 GCF_000208745.1 Theobroma cacao
CTACTCAGTGCATGTATGTCATGACATATGTTTATAGGGTCAGGTTTTACAACTTTACCCCCCTAAAAATAAAATTTTGACCTCAAAATTTCACTTACCAGATTCGACGAATAGATGCGGGTATTGGTTCCTTATCTGATGCTCTACTTCCCATGTCATTTCCTCCATTCGAGCACTTTTCCACAACACTTTGACCATTAAAATACTCTTGTTTCTCAGTACTCGATCCTTTCGATCCAAGATACTCACAGGTTGTACCTCGAACTTCAAATCGTCATGCAACTTGATCGGAGGTGCTTCGAGGACGTGAAAGGGATTTGGTACATATTTCTTAAGCATGGAGACATGGAAAACATTGTGGATCCGATCTAACTCCGGAGGTAATTCTAACTGATAAGCCACTGGTCCAATCCTTTCAATGATACAAAAGGGTCCAATATATCTCTGGTTGAGTTTTTCCCTCTTCGCAAATCGAATCACACATTTCATTATCCAATAAAACACCATAATTTATCATGATAGTATAATCAATAAGATTTAATACTTCAAAGTATTCAAATTATTACCTTTCCAAGGAGAAAACTTAAGAAAAACTTTATCATCGATCTCAAACTCCAAGTCTTTTCTCCGTTTATCTACATAGCTTTTCTGCCTATCCTGGGCTACCTTTAGCCTCTCTCGTATAACCTTGATCTTGTCATTAGTTAGCTCGATCAATTCCACACTAACTAACTTTCTTTCACCCACTTCATCCTAACAAAGTGGAGTACGACATTTTCTTCCATATAAAGCTTCGTATAGTGCCATACCAATGCTAGACTAAAAGCTATTATTGTAAGCAAATTCCACCAATGGCAAATATCTGTCCCAACTCCCAATAAAGTTAATGACACAAGCTCGTAACATATCCTCCAAGGTCTGGATAGTCCTCTCTGACTGACCATCCGTCTATGGGTGAAAAGCAGTGCTAAATTTCAATTTGGTTTCAAGAGCTTCTTGAAATTTCGTCCAAAATCGAGAAGTGAATCGAGGATCTCGGTCTGACACTATAGAAACGGGAACTCCATGTAGCCTCACAATCTCATCTATATAGGGCTGAGCCAGCTTCTCAATAGAGTATGTGCTATGGACAGCTAAAAAGTGAGCGGACTTAGTCAACCGATCTACGATCACCCAAATCGCATCCTTTCCCCTCTGTGTCCGTGGCAATCCCAAAACAAAATCCATAGTTACATGCTCCCATTTTCACTCAGGAACAGGTAAAGACTGAAGTGTACCTGCTGGCCTCTGATGCTCCACCTTAACTTGCTGACATACGAGACACTTTGCTTCGAATTCTGCTACGTCTCGCTTCATACCCGGCCACCAATAATTCTCCCTGATAGTCCTATACATCTTGGTGCTTCCGAGATGTAATGCATAGGCAGATGAATGGGCTTCTTCCATGATCGCTTGTCTCAACCGGTTTCCCTCAAGAACACAAACTCAATCTCTAAACATCAAGACGTTATCCTCTCCAAATCTAAACTCACTGACTCCCCCATCGGTCAGTTTTTGAATTTCTTTTCTTAACTCATCATCAGACCTCTGAATGTCCTTGATCTGATTAAGTAACGAAGGTCGCACAATGAAGTTTGCCAATAAGGATCCATCATCACCATTTCTCAACTGGACCCCAAGAGATTTCATCTCTATTAATGCTGAAAAATAACAACTCTGAAGTGCTGCTAAAGA
>NC_030854.1:4944481-4953979 GCF_000208745.1 Theobroma cacao
GCATGTTCATCATCATTCTTCGAATAAACCAGGATGTCATCTATGAATACTATCACAAACTTATCCAAGTGTGGATGGAACACCCTGTTCATAAGATCCATAAAAACTGCCGGGGCATTAGTCAAACCAAACGGCATCACCAGAAACTCATAATGCCCATAACGCGTCCTGAAAGCAATCTTGGATACATCCTGCTCCTTAATCCTCAAATGATAGTACCCAGATCTCAAATCAATCTTATAGAATACCATAGCACCTCGTAATTGATCAAACAGATCATCTATTTGGGGTAAAGGATATTTATTCTTGATGGTCACTCGGTTCAGTTGACGGTAATCAATACACAATCGAAAAGTGCCATCCTTCTTCTTGACAAATAGAACTGGTGCTCCCCAAGGAGAAATGCTAGGGTGAATGAAACCTTTATCCACTAAATCTTGCAACTGGACTTTCAGTTGCTTCAACTCTGTCGGAGCCATTCTATATGGAGGGATAGAAATAGGTGCGGTACTCGAAAGTAAATCAATAGGGAACTCAAGCTCTCAATCAGAAGGCAGTCTCGGTAAATCATCAGGAAATACATCAGGAAACTCACTTACTATCGGGACATCCTCTAACTTAGGTTTCCTCTTTGAAGTATCCATCACGTATGCCAAATAAGCCGGATACCCTTTCTGCACTAATTTTGAAGCTTTGATGGCCGAGATTACACAGGACGGTAATACTCGGCGTTTCCCTACAAACACAATCTCTGCTCCCTCCAAATTTTGAAGAACAACTTCTTTTCGGAAACAATCCACGTTCACCCGATGTGCAGTTAACCAGTCCATACCCAATATTAGATCAAAATCCAGGATCTCTAGAGGAATTAAGTCATCCCTAAATTCTTCCTCGCCTACCCTTACCCCACAGTCTCTATAACAATTGTTTCTAACTAGCTTTTCTCCTAAAGGGCGGTGAATTACAATTTCTTCCTCTAATGGTGACAGGTTTCTATCAGCAATTGATGCAAATGTGGTGCTCACATTAGACTTATTTGAGCCAGAATCTATCAAAACATAAGCATCTTTATCAAATAAAGACATAGTACCTGTCACTGCTCCAGGTCGGACCCGTGCCTCATCTTCCGTCACAGTGAAAACTCTTGTCGTGGTACGAGTCTGTGGTCTCGAAGGTGGATGTGTCGGGGTATTACTCTCCACACCGGACCGTATGGCCACTCCCTGTCTTGGTGGCAACCCAAAAGAATCTCTCCTCTGCATATTAGTGTGAGCTGGTGAAGATGATGCAACTATCGTGGCTCGTCTTAACCGTGGGCAATTACTCCTAATATGACCCGTCTGTCCACATTGGAAATATCTTGTTGGCCCTCTACATAGCCCACTATGATAATTTCCACAATTTTTGCATCGATCAGAACCTCCGAAACTCTTCCCAGAACCAGTCATAGCAGATCTACTAAACCTCGAAGGTCTTTGTTGTGATGGTGGAAATGAAGGTCGAGGAGATGTCATGGAAACAGAAGTAGTACTCCCTGAAATCGCTGAGTCCTTGCCTCTTTTTACTGGCTGACTAGAAGACATACCAGGATTCTTCCTTTTTACAAACTCAGTTCGAATCCTCTTATTCTCAGTCGCGAGCTTCTCAGCCCGTAAAGCCATCTGTACCACCTCCTTATGTGGCTACCTACCAGTCATTGTCATCCGCTCTCTAATCTCATTACGGAGCCCTTCCTCGAAATAACTGGCCTAATCCTGCTCAGATTTCACCAGATATGGCACATATAACATCAACTAGTTAAAACGAGTCTCGTACTCCTCTACAGTTAGATTCCCTTGTTTCAAACTCAAAAATTCTCTCTTCTTTTCTTTCTGATGAAAATAAGTGAAATACTGACCATCGAATTCCTTAAGAAAATCGGACCACGTCTGAGGAGTAGTGGAACGGGACTTCACTGAATTCCACCAAGTACGAGCCCTCTTCTCTAATAATCTCGTAGCCACCATCAACTTCATGTCGTCATCTAATCTCATATCAGAGAGAGTCTCTGAAACCTGATTAATCCAGTCCTTTGCCACAGTGGCATCCAACTCACCCGTGAAAGACACACAACCGAGCTGTCTAGCCTCCTTTAGCTTCTTGGAAATGGATACATCTTGTACCGGTGGTGGAACTAAAGGAGTAACTAGTGGTACTATAGGTGGAACTTGACCAGTCGGAGCTCCACCAGCCATTGCGGTAAAGAAAGCTGCCAATGCCTGTGCTGCCTCAGTAGGCATGGTGGGAATACCCGTAGGTGGCGGAGGAGGTGAAGGATGTGGAGGACTATCGGCCTGCTCAGCAGTAGGTGCTGCCCGAATGGTAGACGCAGCCGATTCTTCCCCTACTGCATCTAGCTGACGACGTTGGGAACGACCTTTTCCCCTCCCAACCGATCTAGTGAGAGGTGGGCGTCCGCGTCGAGGAGGCATAATAATCTATAAGAGAAAACGAGTAAGCTTAGGGAACCTTAGGCTCTATATGAAAATGCATGCATTCTATTCAACCTAACTTAACTTAATCCGGGGCCACACTGATATTGTAATTTTTTAAAACCACTTTAAAACCAAAAACTCTTATCTTTAAAACCAAAAGCTCTGATACCAATCGATCTGTCACGACCCGGAACCTCCCTCAGGCCCATGACAATCGCCGCGACGTCCCGATTGACACTCATTATCCGGAATGCCAACCGGAACCCCGCAAGGCTTACATATCAGTTTCTTTCCTTTCCTGTGAGCAATCATTGTTAAATATCGAGTTTTTAGAGAATATATACTATTTTAGATCAAAAACAATCAAAATAAAATTTTCGCCACACAGGGGTATTTTGGTCATTTTTTTCTCAAAAATTTCGAAACTGGCTAAAACGTAATATACAAGTACAAAACACATAATTCATATTCAAAATGAGTTTAAAAGTCTAAAATCTTCATTTAAAACGAAATTACGGTTATTTGAATATAATAAGAAAATAAAAGAAATATTAAGGAAAATATTCTATTTTCTTATAAAACAATATTTATAGAGTTATACGTGAATAATTTTTATAGCGTAAAAGCTAAATAAATTTATACATACTGAAATACAGTAAGCCAAAATATTTAATTTAATTTACAATAACAAGAGGGCCCCCGAATAAACAAAAGTAAAGAGGACTGTGAACCTACGGTTTGGAAAATGCAGATCCAATGGTAGTCCTCGATGAGATCAGCTATCTACAGTCTATACTGAACCTGAAATGGGTGGAAAGGAGTTGGGTGAGATTTTGCAATCCCAATGAGTAAACAGACATTATCATAAATATCTAAAGGCGAGTAAAATGGAGGCAAGTTTAAACAACAAATTTCAACCCATTTCATAATGTTTTCAATTTATTTCTTAAACCATAAAATATTTGTAATTTACCAAAACAGTTGTTAAGGCTTATGTCTTTTATTAAAACAAGGCTCAAGCCAAAACTAATCCTCGGGGATACCTTGGCCGAGGCATCTAACCGAGTCCGCCAAGGGTGTTAAAATATTCACACGTGAAACACATTTTTATTTTTAAAACCAGCCGTTCCTTGGCGTTGGCCGAGTTACACATTCACGTGGGGGTTCGACGTGAAGTGAGCTCTAATACTACCCCGGGAGTTACCCTCCTCGCCTCTACAACCGGAGTAACTATATAACTGGGTTTACCGTGCCCCTCTAATAGGCAGTCCACGGAAACCCGTCACTGCAGTGACTAACCCACCAATTTTAATAAAATTTCGACAGTATAACGTGGCTTTTATTTATTTATCCAGCCTGCATAGTAAAACCAACTTACATAAATTTCCCAATGCATTCACAAAATATAGCCACATATACTCATTTCTCATAAGCCATTCCTAGGAAAATATATATTTTTCAAGTCAATTTGCAGCCTCCAATTACTCAATTTCATAATCAATACAATATATTTTTATTTGTCACATTTATTCCTAAAACATCAAAAATCCCGTTTTAATCTCGTTCTCATTTCATAAAATACATAAAGGGCATTTAAAATAAACTCTAGATAATTTACAATAATAATAAGTTTACTCACCGTTTGTACAAACTAAAAGCTTTCTAAGCGCCCCGATCACTACTCGTCGGGTACGACTTCTTTGCCTTTTCCGGAAGGCTCTCCTCCTAGACACATTACAAAAATTTACACAATTCATCACATTGATGCTAAATCACTATATAATTAACTTAAATCCTATACTAATGCATGGTATGAAATGCAATAGCCTAAAACGGCTTAAACGCGGTATTAACCTATTTTTGGCACTTTGCCCGATAAATTGCTAACGCGCTCCATTTTAGCTCTAAATCATCCCATTCTCTCTCCAACATTTCTAACCATTAAATATCAGCCAATAACCTTCTAAAAACAACAAAATCAGCTCACTCCCTTCCTTGGAAAATTCGGCCAAAAATGGGACATTAACTCGGTTAATTTTCTACTTTGTTTTTCTATCACGTTTAATCGTTTTTCATCATTTTCTCTTCATTTCCCTTAGAATAAAATCAATTCATCATCATTGTACAGCATTGAGCATCCAGCCAAGAGTGGGTATTGTGAAAATTTAATGATTTCTTGCCCAATTTAATTTCTAAACACATTTAACTAACTAAAACTATCAACTTAACTAAAAATCAAAACCTAAAAATTTCAATTTCTCTCCCCTAGAATTTCGTCCAGCCCTTGATATCACTTTTTGATCTCTCTCCTCAAGCATGCTAAATGGAAATAAAGGCATAGGAAAGATAGAAATCAAGCTAAAATCGAAAAATCTTACTGTTAGACGCGTAAACAGTCGAAAACCGCGAATTCCCCTTTGAATTTTCTTGTTTCTCTTTGGTTTTTCTTTTTTTCTTCCTTTCCCCTCTATTTCCTCTCTTGTTCTTCCTTATGTCTGGCCAGCACTTAAAATGGGGATTTAAATGGGCTGACTTTTCATTAAAATAATATTATTTTATTTTAAAATGCCACGTGTCACTTTCCCATTAGTCCATTTTTAAAATTTCATCCATTTGTTTCCAAAATTTCACCATACACTTGTCCCACATATCCATAGCTTAGATAAAATTCTCAGACTTATCCAAAGTCTCGGTGGAGTAATGTTTGAAATTTACACTTTTGCCCCCGTAAAAGTGAAAAATTATATTTTTGCCCAAAAAATTGAAAAATTGCCCATGGACATATTTTTCATCCCTTATACTCATAACATTCTCCAATTTGTCAAATTTGATCTAAATTCTCTCAAAATCTCAAATTTTGTCCGCGGATGGTAAAATTACGATTTTGCCCCTACACTCCAGAAATCACCAGAATTAAACTTTTTCACTTCCTATCATTAAATTATACTCCAAATAGTTAATCTTGGTCAAAAATTTCACTCCATGATCAAATTATTATCTTAGGTGGCAAAATAACGATTTTACCCCTAAACATCCAAATTTCTAATTTTACCCCAAATGAACCCTCGAACTCCGAACAATCATTTTTAGTCATTCCTTGACTATAAAATATTAAATTTCATCCTACAATTTCTATTTGAACTAGTTCGAGGTTAAATCAACTCAAGTGTACCATTAGGTACAATACCGAGTTTCGTCTATTCTTAAGTGCTTTTCCTAGCATAATAACATGCTACTCAGTGCATGTATGTCATGACATGTATTTATAGGGTCAGGTTTTACAATTAAATACATATTATCGTTAGTTTATTAGAAATAAAAGAAATAATTATGAATTAATAGCATTGTAGGGATTGGGAAGTGATAAAAAAAATAGAGATTTATTTGGCACATAATTAGGAAAACAAGAGAATATGTCATTATATTAATTATTTTTTACTTTTACCTATTTTAATAGGAAATAAGAAAACTAGTTGAGAATTAATAAGATGTGGAAGTGAGAGAAAACAAAAATTTATTAAGCATGAGTGAATAGGTAAATATTTTATTAATTATCTTAACTTTTATATATTTTTTAATATAATAAATTACATTATTATTATAAAAATATAAGATCTCTCCAAATTTGGGACCTAAAGCCCTTACTTGGGTGTTTTTACCCGAGGACCGACCCTGAGACCGAACCATTATAAATATTGTGTTTTGTCCACTTATTTTAACCTTTCTTTACTTGGTGATTACTAATCTTAGCAAGTTCTTAAACCATCCATCTCAAAATCTTCCAACCGGTTTTAAATTCTAAGAGTTACCTTCATAATTTTTTTAAAGTGCTATTCAACCCCCTTCTTCTAGCACTCATTTTGGGACTAACACCATTAACTAACTCAACTAACTCTATGACATTTCTTATTTACATCAATTACGTATTTCAATGTTTTTAAGCAAATAAATTAGAACATTTCTAGCCAAAGTTGTGTTTCAACAACATTACTCCATTAGTGAAGTAAGCCAAATAACTTATGGAATCCAACATTATTGAGCACTCAAGGAAAATTCCAAAAATGCCATGCATATAATAGAATTGTTTAATAAACCTTCACAGGTACTGCAAATTCAAAAATTAGGAAGAAAATCTTATACTGAAAACCAAAGAATAATTAAATAAAAGAATGTTTTCCTAACTACAATTCACAATGTATTCTACACTAGTTCAGTACAAGGGAAAAACAAATACAACACGTAAAAACCCAAAATTTGCAAGCTTTACTATTGGGAGAATCATTACCTTGTGACTAGGAAGAGCATCTCCTTTGATGAATTGGAATTGAAGTGGAGATTACCCCATTTATTTGCAAAATGAAAAGCAGAATAAAATATAAGAAACCTCAAGTTATTAGTAATATGGTGAGGAATGTATTTTACAATATATCAGTGCGATGGAAGAACAAATATAGCACCTATCAGTCAACCTTCAAATCCCTTGAATAAAAATTTGACCTTATCCTTCAACCTAAATTTGATGTAAAGTTGACATTGCCTACCTAGCTACATTGCAAAATTCTTCCTGCGAAACTAATTCAAAACCAAAGTAATTGGAAAGCAAATTCAAATACTTAAGAATTAAGGAAAAAATTAAAAAAAAAAGCAAATAAAGCAATAACGTTTGAGTCTTGATGATGGGAAAATGGACAACAATAAGCTCACAAAACAGCTCAAAGATCTCTTGTGTAGCCAACATATTTTCTTCCTTTATTATATGCTCCACCTGAAATGTAAATCCAATCATTACTTCTTTATAACTATCAACCACTTTTTTAGTAAATATGAACTATCTTCTAAAAAAAGGAAAAATTCATGTGATCAAAAGCCTATACGCATTTCAATAAGTAATATTTAATAAATAAAAAAAAGTAAGGATATACCCAAATTCGAGCAGTAGCTTCTTGACCAGTCTCAAGAGGCTTGGCAATGTTGCAGTGCATTTGCTTTATCTGAATCTCTCTCCTATTTCTGAACAACTTTATCCTCGAAATTGTTTCATTGAGTAAAGTTTGTTACATATTTTCCAGCCAAAATTAATCAATCTTTAACATTAATAAGCTAAATCTTCAAAATTCGATCAACTAATAATTACATAAACAAATAATTGAACTATTAAATTAAAGTTTAAGTTCAATAATTAAATGAAAAAATTACCCTTTAGCAACTTTAAAGCCTTTGTTGAAGAAGGAATCGAGCATGGACATGATGAAAACAATGAGATCATAAAGAATTTTGTTGCGCAACTTATCCTGTAAAATCCATCAACATCAGCAAAGGGAATTGCTGGGCTTGTCATTTCTTATTCACTATAATTTGGCAGTAGTCATTTATTTAACGATTAAGAGTACAAACTTTGTTAAAACCATGTCGAGCCTCAATCACAAAAGTTGAATAGAGAATAAAAGGTAAGTTAATGATTTGAATAATAAAAATAAAAAATAAAATGGTAAATGTTATTGATGAAATTACCTGTATTATCACAATAATAGCAAGAACAATGAATGGGCCAAGTACAATAGCAAGACATATTCCTATAATAAGCTTTTACATAGACAATGTTAATTTTGAAAAAATCAGATCATCATGACAAGAAAAAGGCTCCACATTCACATTTGAAGGACCTCCATTTTTAACTGAGCAGCTTTGTCCACCAACTGCTCTTGCAACTCTACCAGATAGGGTAAATCTATAACATATAAATATGCAAAGTATTATTGGCATTCACATTCAGAGTGTCATAACGTGCAAGTCTAGAAATTTGACTTTTAAATATAGAATGGTTGTGACTCACCACCAATCTTTTTTGTTTTCTTTTTGTAAAGTGTGATTGGCCATTTATTAGATTCGTTCAATTCAATGAAGTCTTAAATCGATTTTAGATTCGTCTAAATAATAAAAACCAATTCTGCGAATTTTAGAGTTAGATTCAAGAGTACAGTTACGAACAAACAAATATTAGTACTCTTGTGACGCTCATTCCATATTTTATCAAATTTTAACCTTAGTTCTTAATTTATTCTTGTATTTCCTAAATCATTATTTATTATTCTATATTTTATTTTATTCGCAATCTAAAGTCCATTATTCGATTTATGAGTGTAATGTGCATATAATGCAATTGTGGAATGCATCATGCATGGCATTAATCTCGATAATGTCAAATGAAAACCTTTTATTGAAAATATTTCTTGAATCCGTCCATCATACTAGTGAAACCCAAAGATACTCTCTCACCTAGGGAGTTCTTCAGGAAAACTCGACTTCGCAAACTTATCAAGCAAATCCCATCGTTAGGATAATCATTTGTGGATAAAAATAGTATTTTCATTAATGCAAACCTTAGTATGAGTAAAAACCTTTTCTTAAGAACATTTGTAAAGCCCGACCTTATAAAATACTTGTCATGATATACATGTGATGATAGCATGATTGCATGCTAGGAGAGTCTCGAAAAATTTACAAAAATAGGCATTGTACCTAGAGGTACAACAAAGTTGATTTAAGCCTCGAACTAGATCAAATAGAGAATTTGAGATGAAATTAAGGATATTAAAGTACCATAATGGTTTAATATGGTGATTTGGAGTTCGAGAATCAATTTAGAGTCAAATCGAAATTTTCACTATCTAGGGGTAAAATGGTCATTTGCTACTTGGGGACAAAATGAGAATTTTTAGAAAAGATTTTTTGGCCCCATTTGACTTATTAGAGTATGATTTGAGTATTGGAATATGATTTGAGGTTAAGAAGTGAAAAAAATTGTAATTTCGGTATTTTTCAAAGCATAGGGGTAAAATGATAATTTTACCACCTCAGTGGCAAAATTGTAATTTTACACCACCATGACATTTGTCAAGCTCCAGAATTCTACCTATTATTATTTTATGCTATGGATAAATAATAGAGCATTTGTGGTGGTGAGAAAAGGCTTAAAAATTAAGTTAAAACAAGTGGACCAATAAAAAGGTGACATGTGTCAAAA
>NC_030854.1:4956694-4960343 GCF_000208745.1 Theobroma cacao
TCTCTCTCCTAACCCATTTTGATCAGCCAACAATTCATCATAAAAACATGTAATTTAAGCATGGAAAATAAGGAGAAATGCTTAAGGAAAATAGATTTCAAGCTTAAGTTGAAAAATCCTACCTTTTTCACTTGTTTTCCTTGATTTTCCATCACTTTTTCTCTTGAAATTCCTCACCTGGGGTTTGTTCTTCCTCTCTTTCTCTCTCTTCCTTGCTTGGCCAAATATTTGGAGAGTAATGGGCTAATTTATGCTGATTTTTTAGTTAAATAATAAAATATCCTAAGCTTGACACATGGCATTTTCTTATTGGTCCATTTTTAAAATTTTAAAAATTAAACATTTTATCTCCACCACATGATTAGTCAAGGGTCAAAGATGAAGATAAAGGAAGACCATGTGCTAGAAAAAATGTCTTGATGGTGGAAAATTACAATTTTGCCCCTGGGTGGCAAAATTATCATTTTACCCTTTTACTCCAAATTATACCGAAATTAAAATTTTTCACTTCTAAACCTCAAATCATACTCCAATAAGTCAAATGGGGTCAAAATAATCTTTTTTAAAATTTTCATTTTGTCCCTAGGTGGCAAATGACCATTTTGCCCCTAGATAGTGAAAATTTCGATTCGACTCCAAATTGATCATGAAACTCCGAATTACCATTTTGAGTCATCCTTGGACTGTGACGATCTTAATCTCACCTTAAAATTCCTATTTGATATAGTTCAAGGATTAAATCAACTTTGTTGTACCTCTAGGTACAACACCGACTTTTGTAAATTTTTTTGGGACTCTCCTAGCATGCAATCATGCTATCATCACATGTATGTCATGAATAGTATTTTATAAGGTCGGGCTTTACATTAGGAATACCGAAAATAAAAAACGGGTACCGAAAAATTGTACTCGCGTTAGTTAGCAATTTGCACCATAATGAAGGATATTTTGGTAATTGCACATAGAATATATTTTTATTGAAGTGTGTGGAATTTTGGGGAGTACTGGAAGTGCAATAAATTAATTGGAATCGAATTGGACGTTTAGACCGATTAAATAGTGTATAGTGCGCGATAGGCCAAACACCCCCCATTTCATTGCATGCATTCATATAGAACATAGAATAGTTTTGTGACAATTTAGCATAAGTATATTTAATTTCCTGTTACATATTATGTATAGGTGGTGAGCCCTCGGATAAGGGCAAAGGTATTGCACCCGAGGATCAAGAATAAGAGTGTTGTAAATTCCCGTCAAAGTGAGTAACCACTATTCATCTTATCTATCTAAAGTATTTTTACAATCGTTTTTATGATTTTAAGAATATTGAACCTAAATGAATTTTATGTTCTATGATTAGTAATCGATTTAAGGAATAAGGTTTATGAATTATTTTACAATTCAATCATGTTTTTGAAAATGAGAGTATGTGGAGACCAACCTTTGATGTTGCCTATATATTTAAGTTTACGTACCAATGTTTGGAATTGATGATTTATGAACTGATACGTGAAAACATATGTGGCTGGGTTTTTGAGTTGTGAAATATATAAACTGTTGTTTTCCTTTGACAGGCTGGGTAATATTATGTTAGCCACGTTATGCTGTCAAAATTTTATTGATTGGTGGGTTATTTAATTAGCCACTGCAGTAGGCGAGTTTCCATGGACCAGCCTATTAGAGGGGCACGATAAACCCCGTTATATTCACCTTAGTATGAGAGGCGCAGAGGATATCTCCTAAGGTACGATAGAGTTCACTTCACGTTGAACCACCGCTTGAGGATGAACTCTGCCAATGCCAAGGGATGGCTAAATTATGTTTTTATGAGTAGTTGTTAACTTAATAACCTTAGTAGACCCAATTGAATGCCTCGGCCAAGGTATCACGGAGTATGATTTTTGGCACGAGCCAAGTTTTTGAGAAAATTATAAGTCAAGATGTGTATTATAATGAAATGTGTTGTTTTATATATATGATTTGAAACAAGTACAAAATGTTGTGGATTATGGTATGATGAAAAGTTAACTGTCTCCATTTACTCGGCTTTAGATGTTAATGACGAACTTTGTTTACTCACTGAGTTTATGAAAACTCTACCCTTTTTTTTTTTTAACCATTTCAGGTTCAGGATAATCTGTAGGTAGTCGATTTCATCAAGGATCTCTTTTGGACTTACTTCCTTGAAAATCGTAAGTCTACATTCTAGTACACTTTTGGTTATCTCAAGGTCCATATGCCACTGTAAGATAATTTTGAATACCTGGTTTACTGTATCACTATGTGTATGAATTTATTTTGTTCTCACGCTACAAAAATTATTTATGCATAGTTCTATAAAAATTGTTTTATAAGAAAATGGAATATATTATCGAATATTTTTATTTAGTCTAATTAGCCAACTTTTCATTCCAAATGAATGATTTAGATTACAAAAATTTATTTTTAATCGAAAATGGATATCTTTCTACCATACGTTGTATTTTTATCAGGTTTCGAAATTTTCAAGTAAAAATGACCAAAATACCCTTGTGTGGTCAAAATTTTATTTTGATTGTTTTCGATCTAAAATAGTTTATATTCTCTCAAAACTCGATATTTAGTAACTACTGCTCACAGGGGAAGTCGAAAACTGATGCAAGAGCTTTGCGAGGTTTCGGTTGACATACCGGATAATGAATATTTACCGAGACTTCGCAACGGTTGTCACGGGCTCGAAGGGAGTGCCGGGTCGTGACAACATTCTTCGAACTCTCCCATCATTTTGGTTGGACCCAGAGATATTCTTTAATTTAGGAAATTTTCCAAGTGAACTCAACTTCACAAGCTTTCTCAAAAAATCTCATCATCAAAGCCTTGACTCGTATACAAAATATATTAAAATGCTATGACCTTTAAATAAAATTAATTATTATTATTTAGCATTTTAATATTTCCTTTTTATTTCATTTCTATTTTATGCTTTTCATTTTATTAATAACTTTTGTTAGTATCTCTTTTTTTTAATATTATAAAAAATAACTATTTGAATTAAAATATTGAAACTTAAAATTAAAACATTCCCATCATATTGGTGGAGTTTTAAACTAAATCCCTCATCTAAGAAAATTGATTCGTAGTTACAACTTTTCGTATTTCAAATGAGGTTCAATCCTCAACCTAATGTGGGTAATATATTCCCATATCTTTATTTGTTATTTTTATACTTATATAGTTTATTTTTTAAATTTATCAATTCTATTATTCAAAATATCTATTTACTAAAATTGGGACCCTCCCATCATTCTCGTGGGATCCTCAACTTTTACATGGAATTAGTGGCTCCTCAAAATTAAATAATTAATAAAAATTCTATTTTCTATTGTTCACTTTTCTATATTTTATATTATTTATTTATTTATTTTATTTATTGATACTCTGGTTATTCTAAATCATTATATTATCCTTTATTCATCATATATTGTTATATACATATATATATATATATTATATATATAACCTAAAAATATAAATTCTTGCAAAGACACTTCCTGCATGTTCTACTTATTATTATTATTTATATGCATAAATATCTTTCAACCTTTTCTTATTTATCTAATGCACCATTTTACATATATATATATATATATATATATATATATATATATAT